>NW_010165630.1:0-38078 GCF_000695765.1 Mesitornis unicolor | reverse complement strand
ATCCCTAACGTTCTGTGATTCTGTGAAGATTTGGCAGTATTTTTCAGAAGCAGTCTGTGTTACTCCATTTCCAGAACCCCTTGGCTGAGAACACTTTGGCCCCAGGACCCCTTTGGTTCATCCAGAGCTTTGTGGTCTTTTTGATTCAAAAGAAATGTAGCAGCCTGAGTGGTTCATCTAAACGTTATTATCACTGGGACTTGATCTGTCTTTTTTTTTTTTTTTTTTAAGAAGTTAATAACAAGACCAGTAGCCAAATTGGGTCTTGAACTTGTGTCAGATATCTTCAAGCTTGTGAATAGTCTGAAACCTTGGTGCAGGAAAAGAGGATTAGAGTGAATGAATCTGGAGGAGGAGATTCGTGGTTTTCTGCACTAGGTCTTATCTGGGAAAGCAAGGCCAAATTTCATAGTAAATTGGAGATGAAAGATGATACTTTTGGGAAGTGAGACCACATGGTCTTTCCATTGATTTGACACAAAGAGATAGTATACCAATGAAGAGTGGGAGCAGCATCTCTGTATTCTCCAAATCCTTTCCCATTGGTGTTTCATCCTGTGTGGATTCAGCTTGAGCTCCCTGCTCTTTGTCAAGGAGCCAGTTTCTTGTCAGTGTTGGGATGCTCAAGGATTCTTGGCGACTGCTTCAGCTGAAAAGGGATTAATCTTTCCCTGCTTTCCTTGCTTTTAGGAGGATAGTAATTCTTTGTCAGGACCTCATTTCAGTAGCAGTTTATTACTCAGCCTACCATCTCCACTTTGACTCAGTTACACTTGACCTCACCCATTCTATGTATTTGCTGACCATGCTGTTACATCCCTCTGCCAGCACCCAGGACCTAGAAGGAGAAGGCATAAGTTGAGGGGCTGGCTTCCATTAGCATATAGCTTGACCAAGGGGATTCTTGATTTTGTGTTTTGAAATCTAAAACAGCAAGGACATTGCTCCTGAACTGTTTTGTGTTGCGTTTTCACTGGTCTGGAGTGCTATCCTTGTTGATAAGTAATATCATTTTCAATTAGAAAAAAAGTCAAACCACAAAACCCCAGCAAAAACTCTGACTTCTAAAACTCTGAAAGCAACTTTAGCTTCAGCAGTCAACATATATTTCAGGAAATAACTAAACCCTGGCTTGGGAACAATACAGGAGACTGCCAAGTACATCAGTTGACTTCTTTGCCTGACTGAGTAGTTGTTGGTAAAACTAATTGCATTTTCTCACCTAACAGTACCAAATAGTTGTTGCTATATACAATTTGCTATTTATGAAGAATATGTTTTTTTCATAGACAAACCTGCACTTTCCTGGCAGAGTTTAGTGAGAAAACAGAAAACAACGCTACTTGAAGGGCGTTCCAGAGTACTGCTACTGTGGAAGCTCAGTGGTCCAGGCTTGGAGTCCCATACATGTTAAAAGCTACAGATGGTTATTCTCTAGGAGTTGTTCTAGCTGCTGGCTTTTTGTTCATTTTGCATACTACTTCTGGTGTGATTTGAAACCTGACACAAGTTTAAAAAAAAACCCACAACACTTTTTCACATCTAAAGTAAACAGAAGCACATTGTTAATTCAGTAAAAGTTATATAGAATGACAGCTCTTTTCACTTAAAAATCTAATTGTTATAGAATGCTTTCTTGAAAAAAGTCTCAAGAGTCAAGAAAAATACAGAAATATGCATGCCTGAAAATACACAAGGCAGAATTAGTCCAGGTATATAGGGACATATAATAATATAACAGGGACATATAATAATCAGTCTTTCTGTAATTTGCCAGAATGCCTTAAAATAACATTGTCTTCATCTGGATAGTTGCTTCCATCCACATGTGTCCAGAATAGTTGTGTATAGCTTTAGAGCCTGGTTTTCAAACTACTTAGATGTTTTTGACTCCTGAAACAACATGCAGCACTGTATCTGATCTACAGTCATTCAGCTATATTATACTATTTTGGAGAGAAATAAAGCCAGTATAGTTTGAATCCCCAGGTTTTAGAATTTCAGTATTTATTAAAGGGATTTGTCACCAAGATCTTCAGTTTGTTTACTTTGTCTTCTCATTTGAGGACTTTGTAATATCTTTGTTATCTACACTCTGTGGACTTCATAAGAGAGAGAAGGAACAAGCCTGAAAGTAGGTACTAAACCAGTGCTGCTTTTGAAAGTTTTAATGGTCTCAAATGACAACTTCACTGCTGTTTATGTGTGTGTGTATATATGTGTGTGTGTGTGTGTGTGTCTGTATACGTGTATCATCCATGTGTGAGGCAGGTAACTCCTTATTTCCAAAGGAAACAAAAAACTCTTCTCAGTGTTTTTGGACATAAAGGCAGTCAAAGAAAGCCTAGTGCTTTCCCCCCCAGGCTTGTGTGTGGATTGTGGTGATGTCTTTTTTGTGTCAGGTCAGGAAATAATTTTACAGCAGTTGAATTTTTAATAGAAATAAAAAGTATTTGGCAGGAGAACAGCTGTCTCCCTCTCTCACTGGTTCTCTCTCCTTCTCTCTGCATTTTGAGGTAAAAAAAAGGAAAGCCAGAAATATCACACTAAGAAAAAGCAAACTTTAACTTTTTAGTGTATCCTAAGAGTCTGCTGCTGCACTGGCTCATGCTTTCTGATGGAGAAACAGTAAACAAGAACAGCATGAGGAATGGAAAATGCTGATGGACTAAATAGACTGCAAAGTGTTGTAACTAAACATTTGCAATACTGGCATTTTTTTGTTAGGCTAGTGAATGAAAGTATTAAAAGGCAATAATTTTCCAAGTATTTCCTATGTTACTAAGCCTACCTGCATAAATACAGGTTTGATCCATCATTTTGTATATTAATCAGTTTATACTTCAGTTAATTTTGGATCAGCAAAATAGATTTATCTCTATTAGGGTTGTGGCATTGTTGTGACAACTGTGGAGGCTGTTCCTATCATGAATACTAATGTTTGTCCAGATGGCTAAATCAGAGCAAACAGAACTAATTCCGCTTCCTTGAACTGCTCAGCATCTTCTGACAATGCAAACACAGTCGGCCTTATTAGCGTTTTTGGAGAACTTAATTTCTGAAGTGCAATGCTGGGTGGCTATGGGGAGAAGGAGGCTGAAGGAAAAAGCATAAAGACCGGTCTAAACTTTGAAAAAGGGAATGTCAGGGAAACAACATTGAATAAGGCAGCTACAAGTGCAGAGGTAGCCAGGGTAAACTATTAATGGCATCATTTGTACAGCAAGACTTGTGCCAAACAGAAAAGGAACCAGAAAAGCAAAGAATAAAACAAAATTATGAAAGAGCAAAGTTTGTGAAGAAGAGGAGTCCTCCAGACGCTGGAAACACAGCCCTGGAGAATATTAAAAACCAAAAGCGGAAGTTCATGTTGAATCATTCATGGTTTACTTGGTCACAAGGTGCTGGTGAGATTTCTGCCCTGGGCTACTGCTTCGCTGTTGAGAGACTCTTCACTGAGTCTGAGGAAATTAAAAGAGAGGTCCTCAAACGGGTTGGTTTGAAATGCAGCAAGTCCTTGTGCAACTGGTGCATCCAAAGATTATGAAGGATGTTGAATATGAAGTACTTTAGCTGCTAGCAGGAATAATCACATCTGTCTTCTAAGTCTTGAAGAGCAGCACTATTTTCATGCAGTACATTTAGAAAAACTTCTAAGAACATCCAAAACCTGTACAAACAAGGTTTACATCCACACTTTGCAGTTGGTTAAAGCAAAAATTGAACATGGAATCACAAAACACCTGTAGACTGGCTTGAAAAGATCTAGGCAGGACATTTCTTCCAGAGGGAGATCATGACTCGTTAACCTCTCAGAAGTCTTTGCATGTGTCACTAAAACTGATGGCTAGAAAAAAAATTGCAGAAATCATGTATTTAGTTCTGAAAAAGTCAACATGTTCCAGTGCAAACAGGCCCCCTTAGGATTTTCTGGCAGAAATACCTGCATGTGCGCTTTGGCATAGTGGAGATATATCCTCTGCGCGAATAGTTTGACAGGTGTTGAAACCCCAGCAGATTATAACAATACTTATTTTACTCACTGTGTTTCAATGGCTTGGGAGTGCAGAGAGAAGAACTGGCCATGAATCAGTCTGCAAAGGGCAAGACTAAGTAGTCAATTAGTTGTTGTACAAATGAGGTAATGGTGAGTTTGCCTTTATGTCACACTGTGTGTTTTAATTTATTTTTTTTATTTTAAAATACTGTTGCTTAAAATACAAACTGTTGTGAGATAGCAACAATCACAGGTTACATAAAGTTATTTGCATTACTTGTGACTATAGAAGGCTTGAGAATTTCAAGTCCAGTAGAGCTCAGTTTGCTGGACTGGTCCAGTAAGCAACTTCCAGGACACATGTAACCCTTTGCCTTTTTGTAATTTGATCGATCACTTCCTGGAAAAGCTTCATGTGGTCACTTTGTCCTTCCACCTGTCACCTATCCTATGGGAGAGGGAAGAGATATAACTCAAGAAGTTGCTCGGTGGAGTTACCATAAAGCTGGCAACTTAGCCACAGCTTAGGGGAGATTAGGCTATCTAAGATTTCATGACAGATGACATTAATATTTAGAAATTTCGGTGTATCCAGTAATTCAAATGCAAACTGTTAATGCACCTTGCATAGTCCAACAAGGCAAGTTATGACTTTTTGTGAAAATTTTGGGTTTTAATTATCAAGTCATACTAACATGGAGTTTACTAGATTCATTTTCAGTGCTGATTTAATTAGCTGTGTCTGTGAATTGGTTTGCTTTCCTCTGTTGTCAGATGTACATTCTTTGTAAAATGTCAGAGGGATTCTTTTAAAAATGCAGCCAACGCGAGTAAAGTAGATGCTCCTTTTCCAACCTTCTAGCATCACGATACTGGAATCTCTCATTTTGAAAGTGCTATCCTGAAGTAGCCTCCAGTGGCTTTATATTTCTTCCAGAAGCTACAGCACGTCCAGCTTCTAATAGTTGAACCTGAGCTTCAGTCAGAGGCTCGGTTGTTGCCCTGATACAGAATGGCAGCCCACTCTCTGAAAATATATTGATCAGATTTTCTGGGAGTTTTGTTTAACTAGCAACATTAGCAACCTTCAGCGTTAGTACTAAATGTCATGAAGGGACCATCTTATCAATATCTTTCTGCAACAGTATTGACTATTCAGTTTGTACAATGAAAATCTGAGATTTGAAAGAATTCTTTCTTTTTGCCCCTGATATATACATCAAGCCATCAAATACATTATTGCTGGGATTGGATTATTCTCAGTTATAGATGTCCAAGTGACTGTAGCTCTAGAAAGCTTCTTTGACAACTGGGATGGGCTAGGGTGTAGGAATGGGCAATGGGTAAGTTCCCTGGAGATATAAGTCAGCACAGCTTCATTGACCTGGTGAAATTGTTAGGATTTATAGGCTTTTCTCAACTGCTTTGTATAAGCAGATAAAGTGAGATGGCGGGATCTCCCCCTTTCCTACTGGGCTAGTGTATTCAAATTAACACACAGCTTGAGCATTCTTAATGTTGATGAGTTCAATTTGCATACATTAAACCGAATTAAATGGCAACAAAATTTATTTTGTGCAAAAATAACATCACTGTTAGTAAATTATAGTTCTCTTATGAAGTGGGTATGAAGTAAAAGGTCCTGAGCTGGACCTTCAGTGTGCCAAGTCTGTGGTTTCTCTGTTGTAGCTCTGTTGGTCTCAGTGCTGCCAAACCATTTACTGCTCGTTCTGTGTCTGGTCCAGATGCATTACAGCATCGCAACAGATCTTGTGGGAATAGCGACAGTTCAGCACAACAGATCCATATGTAGCAAAATCACTGGACAGATTCAAGTTGTTCCTCTTGGACTGAATTTTTTAGCTTCTTGGCTGTTCTAGTATTCATCTCTTTGTGAAAAAATAACTTCAGAGTAGAATGCCCCATCTTTTGCTTACCACGTGTCTTAGGAATTGGTACATTTCATACTGAAAATTGAAGACTCTCTGAAATCATGGGTGTTTAAAGGGATTGCAATTTTGATTGATAATTTCATGGATAATAGTTTTAAAACTGATGAAGTGCCTTTGTATTTATCAAAACTGGCTTGTGAAACTCATCACAAGTTACCACAGAGGCTAAGAGTTCAGCAGATTTCAGAGAAGGGTGTCTTTCAGGTATTCAGATTTGTTAGAAATCACCCCAAGCTTGAATTTCATGGAGAACTCAGACATTTGTGCTTTAGGACTGAATCCCACTTTCAGCTCTCAGTATACTTTGAAAACCATGTGTGAGTTATCCCAATGCTGTTTATCACAGTTTTCCCTTCAAAGTATACAGCATCAGGGCATTACTGCAGACTGCTCTGCATTCGTATGACCTTTAATCAGCTACAGCTTCACTGTAGTGCAGGATTCACTATGTTTGAGATGTCTTGTAAAGAAATAATGTATTCATGTTGTGTAACTGAATCACACTTGGAATGTATTTTGGGTGATTTCAGGTATTTTATTATCATATTATGTAGAATTCTACAAATGTAATTCTAAATATGGTAATGCATATAAAAACAGTTGAAATAATGAACAGTATGAAAGGAGAGGAGTCGAGAAGAGCAGAACAAGGGGCCAAAGAACCACTTCAAAATAAGTACTTGGGATTTTTTTTTAATTACTATTATTATCATTTAGCTTTTATATTCAAGGGTTAACAATCCACAATAATTTGTTCCTTACCTTTTCCCAACATTCCCACAGGCCTCTTAGATCTGCAAATAAATGAAAAAATATCAATTTAGGCAGCTAAAATACAGCTTTTTAATTTCTCTGTTGGATCCTTCAGGCATACCCTGTGGCTCAACCTTTTTTCTGAAGGTCAAGAGTGTTTTATTCATCTGATATAAGTAGCTTGAGTGTGGCATTTATAACTTGAGTAATGTTATGGATGATAACACCATTAGACATTTTTACAGCTTCAGCTGGAGTTCAGCCAGCAGGACTATCAGCCTGATAAATGCTTTCATCTTAAAGGTTGTATTGCTACAATGACCCCAAAACTTAAAGCTGCTCCTTGAAACCTATAGCCTGGCTAAAGAGATGAAGAGTGCCCCCTGACATTTCTGGGTTGCTAAAGAGTTCTCTCAGATTCCAGTGCAATTAAGATGCCCACGTGCAGCTGTTCTGATCTGAATCGGAAATTATTGCAGGACTTGATAATTTTATATGAATTGAGGGCAGTGCTACTCGAAAGAATTAGATGTAGGTTGAGATGAGATTGAACTCTGGCATTTTGTTCCTGCCCAATTATAAAGTGTTTCTACAGGATTCTAGGAAGCAGAACTCTTATACTGCTATTTTCAGAAACAATAGAGTTTCACCTCCTCTGTTTGGGTATTTTGCAGTTATAAAACCCCTAGGATGCCAATAAAAAGCTAATCTTAGTGTAGACTGAAAGTGGAGCAAGAAGCTAGCAATGACAGCCAGTAGGATTTTGGGTTTTGTTTTGTGGAGATCTGAACAAGAGTGGTTTTGATCTGAAAGTAGAGAGTGAAAGTGGTTGTGCACTGATTACGTGTGTAAAAACAGTTGAAGTAATGCACAGAGTGAAAGAAAATGGGAAGATACAAGTGGAAGAAGAGTAGAATAAAGGGCCAAAAGGGAAGGGAGTGTGAGATGAACAAAGGCTGAGTTCTTGCTTTTATAGCTAAGAATAATAAGCAAACTTTAGCCACTGTTTTAACCCAGCAGTTATTTAATACAGAAACATTTGTAACATGTAGTGATTACACTTAAGGAAGTCAGACACTGTTTATTCACTGCTTCTTTTAATATGAAATAACTCCATTGATTTTCTTAAGATTTTAATGGCTTTGCTGAAGTTCCTCTGTTATGCTGCTATTCTAGTTTACAACCTTCTGTTTCCTGATCATCACCTTGATCATAGGAAAAAAAATTAGTGCTTCTTATTTTTGACTGAGACTTTTGAAGCTATGCTTCCTTTCTGAAACTTTCAAAAGTGCAACCATGACAATTGCTTCCTAGGTAAGTACTGTTGTATAAGTCTGATATAAAACACAATTTGAATGCTGCAAGTCTGGCACAACATCTCAGAAGGAAGATAGAAAGGAAAACCTCTGACAGTGGAGGTCATCAAGGGTGATTGGAGGCTTTGAACTACAACTGTATGGGGAGTTCCTAAGTAGGCTGTGATCCTTCAGCTTGGAAAAGAGATGACTGAGGCATTAGATAATAGAGGTCTATAAAATTGTGACCAATGTTGAGAATGTAAGTAGGGAACAATTACTCTGTGTTTCTTTTAGGGTTAAGAGGTAAAGGTTACCAAGTGAGATTATATATTATCAAAGAGAAGGGAGTCTGTATTGCTGGAAGGTACATGAGTGTGCAGAGGAGACGCCTGCTCAGTGCATCCTGTTGTCTGACTCTTCCCCAGACACTTGGCCATTGTTAGAGATAAGATACAAGGCTAGCTGAATTTTTGATCTGGGCATATAATTGTTAGAATCTACAAGCACCAGAAATGGTTGGTGGACTGAAGGGCAGGTATAAGATTTGCCCTACCTTTTAGCTTCATTTTCAATACTGGCTAGTTTTCAAGTTGATGACTGCCTTTGAGTTTGCTTCAAAACATATTTGCCTCGTATAGAATTATGGGGTAGCAGCAGCGGCCTCGGCTCATGCATTTATCGTTTTGTGGATTTTTTAATCCTTGTTTCCTGATATTTTTCTAAAATTCATCAAATATGCAGGATCTTAACTTGCTTAAAGCCTCAAGACAGAAAATGCTTATATAAGAGAAACTGTAGATTTGAGTCAATGTGACTTCAGTCAGCTCACATTGGCTGTGGAGTAGTTTAGGGACAAAACTTGCATTATCCATTTTGTATTTGAAATGGTGGGTTGAAGCTTTTCTTCATCTCTTCCTGAATTTGTAACATATTGCTTTCCTCTTGGGTTATAATAATCTACTTCCAGTTGATTGATCATACTGCTTTTATGCCTCCATTTTTGGAAGGCATTCTCCCACCTTCTCTCCGCTCATCAGCTGAATAACCTGTGCTCCTCTATTCAGCTTTCTATTTCTCACGAGCTGTTTGAAATCCTTGATAAGACCTCATCTTTGTCAGCTGCGCCTTTTGATATTGTTAAGACTGATGCATACCAGGGTTTCTGCCACCAATTTTAGAGCTTTCTGTATAATTCAAGAATACTGCAGAGTCTGTGGTAGCTCTTCTGCTGGCTCACTTCGGTGGTAGTAATGGCCAACTTCAAATGAAGTATATAATACTTCCTTATGGATTTTAGGAACTTACCTCTAGACCCTGCTGCTTTGACTTCATCTTTATATACATCTTTAGTTGCAGTGTCCTTCTGTGGCACCATTTCATATTCAGTTAGTTTCCAGCGTAGCTGGTTAATTACAAGATGCATTTGAAGGAGGGTCCAGTGGCTGAGGCTTGGTGGGACTGAGGGCTGTTCTCTTATTTTCAGGTGCTGTTTGGTACCGCTGATGGACAGGTTATCGTCATGGACTGCCATGGCCGAATGCTGGCCCATGTGCTCCTTCATGAGTCAGATGGCATCCTCAGCATGTCCTGGAACTACCCCAGCTTCCTGGTGGAGGACAGCAGCGAGAGCGACACGGACTCCGATGACTATTCCCCACCACAAGGTAGTGCACATACTTCTGTTTCAACTTTGCAAGCACTCACAAAGGCCACATTTTTAAGCTAGTACAGGCTGAAAGATGGTGTGTTCCTGTGGTGGTAGCATGGGAAATAGAGCAGAGAGCTGATATGGGAATGTTGGTTTATCCCCAGCTCTGCCTCCATTTGCATAAATGAAGTAACACCACAAAACTCAAAGTTTTTAGTGAGAGTGAGTGACAAACGCTAGATAGGGGCATATCAAGTTTCACTGATGAGTAGATGTGAGGTATTGCAATATTTATGGAGGGAGTGAGAGTGCAGTCACAGAAGTTAATGCATTATTATAAAGATTCATGTGAGAAAACACCAGTACTAGACACAGCGGAAGGTACTACATCTTTAATTTTTTTAAAAAGCTATGAAACAGAGATAATGCTCATCATTATCGTCCCATCCTTAATAGACCTGACACAAAGAGCTCAAAATTCCATAGAATTATTGGAAATGAAAATATTTGCTGCAGTTACACAAGGTAGAAGAATGGTGACTGGAGCAGTCTGGAGTTAGTAATTCCCACGCTTCAGAGCGCATTGCCAGTTTGAGGGTCAGGAAGAAATCCTTCCCTCCCCTTAAGTATAAATGTAATTCATTGGATGAAATATTTTGGCTTTAAGCTCCCTGGAAATCATCAATAGCAAAGACCTAGGAGGCCTAAGTATCCATGCACAGTCAGCTTCATCCTTCTTATTCAAGTAATGCTAATAGTTCTTTTTGTTAATGCTGTTGATTACTCTGTAAGAGCTAGGTAAGCTGTTTCAGTGTTCCAGTGTATAAAGCCTGAATTAAATGAAGAACTAAATTAATATAACAGTGATTGTACAATGAAAAAAATAAATACATAATAGCTAGAAATAATTCTGAATTTGCATATCAGATCTGAACCACTGAACTGAGGACTCGTGCATTTTAACTCTAATGTGGATTCAGACCAAAAATCTGCCTTTTCCAGAATCGTGTATATATGTAAATATAATAAGCATAAGTATTCATAAGTATTCAAAATGATGATAGAATAATGATAGAAGATAATGTGATCATCTGGTGAACAATGTTAGCATCTTTAAAAACTGGATTTTGTTTTGGCTTTCATGTTTCATTTTTGATACTGGGTGAGATTTCTTACCTTAGAAGAAAAGAAGCAAGAAAAGGAACAAAATTAAATTGGTTTTTCTGAAATACTCAGATTCTAGTTGAAGGATGGTGAAGATGCAGAGTGCACAGATGAGAACTTAAATGATCCAAATGCGCTAGCTTTTTTCTGAGTCAGTCACGGAGTGGGTGGACTCGTTAGAAGCCTACAAGCCTATTTTAATGATTACCCAAACATGATGTGTTTTCTTTAGAGCAGATGCAGTGTAAACCTCTCAAAGGTGACAAGCCTTTGACTCACACAGATGTGTAGGAAGGCCTGGAAGTTTGATGGGTTTTTCTTATCAAATCATATACACACAGAGATGCTAATTACTAGACATCTTTCTCCAAAGTGCTTTTTCGTCAGCTTTTTTACAAGTTCAGGAAGCAATACTACTCTTAACTGACTCTGACTGACAAGATGCTGGTTGGGCCTTGAGGAGCACTTTACCAGGGACCAGCGGCACCTCCTGTCAGAACTTGTAAACAAAGTGAGTTAAACTGCGAGGGCTACAGATAGTAATACTGGTCACTAACTATTTGAACAAGGGCATTTCAGTGAATGCTGAAAAACAAGCCCAGAGGAGCTGGGCAGAAATGGTTTTTAAAGCCAAGTGTTTCATTTGGGCACGTCTCTACCTCTGAGTGCATTGGATCTTGCTATGGACGTTGGCAGGTAACCTTTCATGCTACTGCCCAGCTCTTAACATTTAGAATACGGTAATTTGTGAAAGGTCAGTATATTCTCTTAGAAGTTCCTATAATGTCTCTACATGCCTTTAGAAGGAGTCCCTAGCCAGCTGCCCAAGCAGAAAATTTATCTAACAAATAGCTTTTAATGTGATTATGTTCGTTTATTGCGCTGGTTTTCAACTTGGGTCCCAAGGAAGCCTTCCAAGGCGTTGGTTTTCAACTTGTGGATGCTTTGGGGAGTTGACAGTGGAGAAAGATTGAAAACCACCACTGTATAACATAAAAAGCGTATCCATAAATCACTTTGGATATACTGCAGTAAAAATTCACAGAGTAAAAACACTGGGGTTTCACAAAAGCAGGCAAGCTAACTGCCTAAACCTGCTTTGCCTTTACCCATAGACACTGTAGAAATAAGCAGGTAGAGTTTGAGGCTTGGAACAACTCCTGATGGCAGGAGGCTGAAGCACAGTGTTTTTCAGGCTGGGTGTAATTACTTCTGGTTGTTTGCCCTTTTCTCACTCCAGAGCCTTGTTTTTGCAGATGGACCAGCTGCGTATCCAGTCCCAGTGCAGAACACCAAGCCACTACTTACTGTGAGCTTCACGTCGGGAGACATCAGTTTAATGAACAATTATGACGACTTGTCTCCTACTATCATCCGCTCAGGGTTGAAAGGTACAAAAGGAAGTCGTTTCACCCCCTTCCTACGCTATGTTTTTCTTGTCTTTTTAGCGTATACGTTATGTTTTTGCGATTGTCTCTTCTAACCCAGAAGTACTCAGCCACGGTTATTGCCATTTCCAGCAGTGACACCTGCTGGGGGAAGAGCAGCGCTTGGCGGATAGCGCTTTTGTGTTTAAAAATTGTTTCCGTTTTTGTGATCATGTTTTTATGGCAGTTTTGTAGAGCAAATTGATCCGTTTGCTGTTTTTCAGCTGAATGTACTAATATGTTTGTGCTTCTTTATGTGAATGCACCTGCTACGTAACACTTCCTTTGCATCTTTAATTCACAAGGTCTCCTCCAATGCTTTTGGTAACCAGGTACTCATTATAATGCTGCTTTGACTCACACAGATTTTGGAAACTTGCTAGAATTATTAATTATCAAGAAGCATATTATTCTGAGAGAAGGAAAATTCCACTGATTAATTACTATACATCTCGCTAAGTGATGTGCATGAATGTTTTCAAAATCAGTATTCCATGTAAAATCTTTAATTGACATGGAAATTTTTACTGTTCTTTCCTATCAAAAAGTCACTCGCTTTGCCAGCACTCTTAGTACAGTTTATGGTGCTTTGCATGGAAAGAAGCTTTAGTTCACTATGGCACATAAGCACATATTTAAATATAGGTTCCATTGATTCTTTTTCATCTCCACAGGTAAATTAGTTTTATATTAGATGAAAAAAACAATAAAGCTGTTGGAGCAGACTCTTAGGTCTTGTGTAACAGTGGGATATTTTTGGTAAAAAGTTGCCCTAACACCAGCCCAATACTTTTTGGGTGATCCACTATATAGGGTGGTCTTAGGAGTTTAAAAAAATCACCTTTGAGGTTTCTTTTCCACTCTTGCTTCCATCTGTGCCAACACAAGAAGTACACGACTGGCAAATGTAGCATCCTGGGGCCAACCCTGTGATCCAGAAAACTTCAGCCAACAGGACACCTGAAGTCTAGGAAACTGGAACCAGTTTAAAGAAGCTGTTATGATACCCACCAAGGGCTGTGCCCAGCATCTCTACAGAATTATAGTAAACAGGATAGGAAGTAGTCTTGAGTTGTCATCTAGTCTGACTTTTGGCTGGAAACAGTAGGAGAAACAAACTCCCATCTTATTCTCTGTTTAGAGTGGCAGGGCTCTATCTTGCTGAAGACATCTGTGCTGTTGCTCTTTCTCCATTGACTTTCACTAATTGAAAAATATTCCTTAATTACATCACCCTCCTCTAGCAAGATATTAATGTGCAAGCTACAGTAGAAATGTTTTTTATGAATTGTAAACTGGCCTACATCAGTAGAAGAATGTGTAACATCTTACTGGATTGGGAGCGTGTATGAGATGGAGAAAGAAAGGTGCCTGGAATATCACTATCTGTTATGTTGAAGCTACCCATTGTACAGTGGAAAGTATTTTGCATATAACTGTCATATAGATGTAAACATTTGCTGTAACTTCATGCCAGTTTTCTTTGTTCAAGTGACTGTGATTTTACTGGTTGTTATCACATGCAGGAGTATGCAAAACTGCCCACCTCAGGGTCTCCATCCTCTCCAGCCACTTGGTATTCTGCTGAGAGTGAATGCTCTTCAGTATTGTGTGCAAGTCTTAATTCATGTGTTTCTGTTTGAAATCTGTAAGTATTGCTTTGTGGTCTCTGCAGCAGATGCCCTTATCTTTCTTTATGGGCTGCTGTAGGCCACTTGGTGTATTTTTACAGCAGGCAACTATAAAACTATTTCATGCATTACCGATATATTTTTGCAGTTCTACTAGCTTCGCATAACTGCCATTTTACTGGGAGTATTCATATTAAATTGATGCAGGAAAACATTTGCTGGATGAGAATTTGATAAACCAAATACAAGTTCTTCTTTTCATCCAGCTTGAACACTTCTGGGAGTTTTATCAGTTCTAGTGGAGGTCATGAACTGTTCAGTTGTATCCTTTCTTTTCTCATGCTTTTTAACTCAATAATTCTCAGTACAGTGCTACCTGCAGAACTGTTGAACTGCATCTACTAGCTGTACTAGTTAGCTACAACTACTGCCCACAGAGCTATTGCACATTTAGAGTGCTGTCTATTCAAACTTGGCTGATATACACACCTGTGGTGGCTGACAAGTAGTTTTGAGGTATGACTCTGATCCACTGATTCACTTGCAGACCATTACCGTAGGTGAAACCGCTATCTGATTTCTAATCTGTGTGCTTGCACTGAGACCCAGTTACACATTGAGCTACTGTACATCAAGGTTTGGTAGTTGTTGAAGACCCCATTGGCAGTGCAGTGTGCTGTCCTGGGGGGATGCCTCAACCGACGTCGAGCCCTTCACTGCCTTTGCAGCAGCTTCATTCTAAGAGTTTTGAGAGAGAGAGAGGGAGAGAGCGGAAACTACTGGATGTAGTAATCGCTCCTCTTTCACTTGGTATGAGGACTGACTAAAAGTTCTACCTGAAGATATGTATCCAAAGGAGAGTGTTTTTTCACTTTTGTAATTGTGTAGTTAAGCCAGTTAGAGAATCATAGAATCATAGAATGGTTTGAGTTGGAAGGAAACTTAAAGATCGTCTGGGCCAACACCCTGCCATGGGCAGGGACACCTCCCACCAGACCAGGTTGCTCAAAGCCCTGTCCAACCTGGCCTTGGACACTTCCAGGTAGGGGCCATCCACAACTTCCCTGGGCAACCTGTTCCAGTGTCTCACCACCCTCACAGTAAAGAACTTCTCCCTAATGTCTAATCCAAATCTACCCTCATTTAGTTTAAAGCCATTCCCCTTCATCCTATCACTACAATCAGTTACCAAAACAGTGGAGTTTTCGCGGTTATCACACAGTTACCAAAAGTGGAGTTGATCACTGTGCCTCATATTTCTAACCTGCCTATCATTATTCTTGCTGAGAGAGATGAATTAAATCCCCCTGTAGATTACTTAAAGAGCTGAGGACTAAGAAAAAAGAGAGACTTACAAAAAATTATCTTGAGGAAGATGCATCTTGCCTCTGATATGTATAAAAGCATAATTCCCATGAGAAGTATCAGAAAGTTGAAATAATACAAAACCATTTTAAATTGCACATAAAAGTCCCTGAAAATGACAAGTTGACAACTTGAAACAATTCTGAGATCCTTCCTGCCAAGTCTCATTTCTCTCTTGCTTCATTTGAAGACAGCTTCTCGCCCACAGATGTCTTCAAAAGGTTCTTGGCAGACTGAGCATCCCAGAGCTCAAAAGTTTTGTCTTTAGCTTCACTTTGTCTCCTCACAAAATATCTGCCTCTCACCTCTGGTTTAAGAGTAAAAAGGTTTAAAGACTAGCTCAGTGTTCCTTGCACGTGCAAATCTGCCTCTGAAACACAAGCAGTAACACAAAATACTGTTTCAGTGCTCTTGTTGCAGTGGTACAAAAAGCTGGAGGATATAGGGGTTTGAAATTAGCATTCCCAAATTAAGCTGTGGGCGTTCCTCATCATGAGGTGCCTGTAGGAGAAGTAACTGATATGTATATTCATATCCATGTATATGAGAGACTGAGCGATTCCTGTGTGCTTCTGGCAAACTCCTGCTAGACAGATGAGAAGATTTTCACAAGTCATGTCAAAAGAAAACGTATGACATGGAGGCCATATGTATTTATGGACCAAAATCCTAAAGTCTTTCTAGTTTGACATTATACTAAACTATAAATCTAGTTTGAGTTATGCTGAAAGTTATATTCACAGCCAGTGAGAACATGAGGCTTTGCCAGATAAGCTGCTTTTTTGCACTGTAGGCCTTTCCAGACAAATGCTCTTTGCTGCTCTCTTAGTGAGATTATTTATCTGCGTATTAACTTGATTCCACTTATTTACCCCAAAGATGTGCATAGAATCTTCCACATCACTTCTAACATCTCTAATAAATTCTCGTCCTTAGGTACTTAGGAGCAACTACTGATTACATTCTACACTGACTACAGAGAGAAAACTGAATGTTTTTTACAGAGTTTTTGCGATTTACAAAATAAAGAGAGTCATTCTTGGAAGTGCTTATGCAGTGTATTTGCTACTGTTTCTATGAAAGGATTTAGGTTTCTAAGTACTTAAGTAACTTTTGAGAGCATGATTTAGCCGTTCGAGTCACTTTGCAGCATCTGGAAGCGCTCTTTCTACTGATTCTAATGAGTCATTATTGCAAAATGTCTTGTGATTACAGATGTGGTGGTGCAGTGGTGTACGCAAGGAGACCTACTGGCAGTGGCAGGCATGGAGAAGCAAAGCCAGTTGGTTGACCTCAGCAATGGTTCCCTGCTGAAAAGCGCGCTTGTCAAGTTCTACAATGTGCGCGGGGAACATATCTACACTCTGGAGACACCTGTGCAGGTAGGAGATATTTTTTAAGTCAGTTCTCAATGTTTTGCTGACATGCTTTTCCTACATTAGCATAGACCTGCAACGTGAAAAGGGTTGCAGAGCATCCTTAAATTCTAAAATGTGATATAGATAAAAATGCACTATAAGTAATTAGTGTTATCATTAAAGTAGACATCCCAGCATGCATCTGTTTCTAAGGCCCATTGTGCTAGGTATTGTGCAAATATAAAATGAGAAACAGACTGTTTCCCAAAATTGTTGGGCCATGAATGGACAAGATAGGAAAACGAAATTCTTTTGTTTACTGACAAGTGTCTGAGGAGAAAAAAATAGGTAACTTACTTGATATTGTAGCAGAGCCAAGAGATGGAAGAAAATATTCCAAGTCTAGTATAATAACTACAAGATTATTCTCTCTTTGTTATTGTTGTAATTTTCTAATGTACAGTCAGTTGATCTGATGCAATATTTTACTTTTTATGGCATCAGATGGAGAAGGACGAATCAGAGAGTCTTGTTTCTGATCCCTCCTTCTCTACAGACTTTCACTGTAACCTCAGTCTTGTTACTTGACAAGTTAATGTCAGCACATGGTCTGTGTACTGCTTAGGAGCACATCATACTTCATAGGTCTTTGCTGATACTTCAGAACCTAGCTGCATGTCACTCTCCAGTTTAATTAATTTCTACAGAATAGGGATGACTTCTTACTGATTTCTGACTGTACTAGTGAAACTTAACTGATTTATAATAGCTTTGAAATCTGAAAGTGAAGGAAAATGCTGTAGAACTATTCACTTAATTATGTTTAATGATGATACCATTTATTATCATTTCTTTTTCAGTACCCTGATCTGGGATGGATACAAAAGGATGATGTAGTAAACCAGCTGCTTAGCTTTTGTGTTTGCTTATATATAGCATTAACCTGTGCTTATTAACATTAGCAGTCTAATTTAGATAGAATTCTTTAGTTTTGTAATGTATAAAATAATGGTCTCTAAAACCAACCTAAATACTTACAGCGACATGTAATACTGATTTAGATACCTAAAGGACTTACCCATACACATTATTTTATTGTCTTAAACATAGCCCTTTCAGCAAAGTAGCATAGCCTTTTCATCTCTCAATTGATTCTGGTGAAAGCATATTTATACCGTATTTATTCCCAGAGCAGGTGAAAAGCAAACCTTGTTCTGTTACGTCAGTACGAGAATACAGTGTGTCCACGTTAGCCACTGAACCAGTGTAACACTCTGGGGTCAAGCTGTGAAATCAAGCTGTGGTTTGAGCGTTGGAACTGATGGGGTCAGGTTGCCTTAAAGTATGCGTGTATGCAGGCTCTTCTCTCACTGCTTTGTTCCCAGTAACCTCAAATTCTCCTTCGTTCAAATACCTTTATCTCCTCTAGTTCCCCCTATATCCCTTCAATGTCTTTTCGTATTTTCAGCTCTTCTCCTTTCTTCTTTACTTAATCAGTTGGGAGAAAGCACATATTGTGGCTGATGTGATGAGTAATTACTCTGCCATTATATGAGTTCTTGTAGGGCAACTGACAGGTCATATGGAACAAGGAACTGCCAAGTTCATACTGCGGTATTTCTCATAGTGAAAATACTAACATGAGCCTCTCTGCTTTTTCCAGCTGCTAATTTTCACTGGAATTGCAGCATTTTAATGTCATGGAGATTTCTTCCATCATAGTCAACTTCAGGTGAAAAGCCAACAGCTTCAGAAGTTGTAAGTCGGGTTGGAAGTGAAGGAAGAGAGGCGCAGGGGGTGGCAACAAGCGCTTAATAGTACAATCATGGAGTCTCATTTCCTTGGGAAACCAGGATAAAAATAATATTCAGACTGATATATTTCAATTTATTTAAAAACTGTGTGCATATACCTGCCTGAAATTAGAGCCACTCCTCTTAATAGTCAGTGTTTATTCTCTTTACTTAGTACATTTAAACTCATATTTACTCAGCTGCAGAAGGAAGTGAGGGGCCTTTCAGAAGGACACCTGTATCTGCTCATGTGGACTTTATGCTTCTATGTATTTGAATGCTGGTCTAGCAGTATTACCAGCTAAGTGACAGGTATGCTAGAACATTGCTAAGTATTTGGTCTACTAATAAAACAAGATAAAAACTGCTGTTGCAAAAAAAACCACAAAAAAAAAATAACCTTTTGTTATTCTGTGCCTTTGCTCCGAAGATGTATATGCAAAGATGACAGAATGAATCAGTGGTACCAGTCTGATGACAGATTCATCAGAATAAATTAATTAGTCTTCTGTACCATGACAGTCAGCCTTGTAATGGAATTTTATAAAACTCATCATTGATTATTGAAGAAAAGAATTTCCTCATCTCGAACTCTTTTGCTAAAACTATTTCTTCTGAAGCAAGCAAATGCATGACTGGAAAAGCACATTTATTCTAAATAAGCGTTGTTCTGAATATAAAGGTCAAAAAAGTAAAGCAGCAACAAACATAGAAAATAGTGGATTATAGGTGCAAAAATGTTTTTCCATGTGGTCCTCTGTCCCAATTCTCTGCTAAAGCAGACATCTGAAAATTTTATCAGTAAAATAAATGGAACTGGTTTTGTTCCTGCTGTTTGTCTGTCCTGTCTTTGGTAGGATATTCAGGAAACAAGAGATTTTCTCATTTATAACATAACTCAGTCTGAAACTGACGTAGGATTTATACACAACTTGGTTGTAATGTTACCTAACATAAAGTCACTGCAAACCCCAAGGCAGAATAGATTTGGGTACTGCAGGTTACTCATCTTGATGAGGACCGTTGTTCTGGATCCCTTCAAGGTGTTTTATATCCCACCTTCTCCTCCAGCTTTAGTATGCTTTTGGCATCCTCTGTCTCATTTGATTAACTCACTTAAGCTCTTACCTTCAGTGCAGGATTTTGTGGTTCATAAACCTAGTTTGCTGACTATAAAACTCTAGATAGGGAAATCACACTTGTTTGAAAATATCCCAGTGAACTCGGTAGCTTTGCATGCAGAATAATGCTCATAAGCAGAGTGGTAGAGTTAGCATAGTGTAACAGTCTCTCTTGCTCTCTGCTCTGGGGCTTCAGCCTGCCAGCCTGATGTACTGCAAGAATATATTTGCAGAATGTAGTCAAAAGAGCTGAAAAAGCATCAGTAAGAATTGGGCAATTGTTGAACTTCAGCTACACAGAGTCAGACTGTTGTGAACCTTGAAAGAATGGTGGAAAAATTCCAGAACAGACTTCAGAAAGTCACACCAGACATTTATCTTATTGGAAGCAATTAGATGAAAGCCGGGTTCATATTGTGACTCCGAAGACTTTATTTTTTAAATAAAGAGCATGAGTTATTTATTATACAAATAAACAGCATATCCTAAAGGCTGTTGATCAGCTGATAAGTATTAAAAAATGTCCTGTCCTTGTGTACATGAACACCAACCTGATGAACCAAAAATATGCCTGTTTCTCTTAGCTGGCAGTTTTTCCATGGTCTTGCTTTGTCAGCGTTTAAAAATGTGGTTACAATAGCAGGCTGCCCTGGGGCTCATAATTTTTTACTGGAAGAATGTTAATTTCTTACCTTATTTGTTAAATCCTCATAACCCTTCCCTGGCATCAAGTAAGGATGCAAATAATCAACTCATTCAAGACTGTTTTACAGTCCTGCTAAAATTGTTTACTGGAAATGCTGCAGCCCAGTTCTGTCACTTCAAAATTTCTCATCTGATGTGCAGACAGGTCTTTATTATATCAACTAACCATATCTGCCGTCATAAAGCTCTCCTGTGAGCGCATGCAGGTGCCTCGTATCTTCCCATTCGAACTTTAACCAGAGGAGTCTCCTGCAGGATCACTTCAAAATTACCTAACTGCCAACTTTACCAAACTTGTGAAATTATTCTGTCTGATGGTTCAAAATTGTGGCTTATATTTTGATTCCTTCTTTGTTTTTTATAATTTTCTTTCCTGTATGTCCCAGAGAGGACATGGGGAACAAGAATGTGGATTTAAAAACCCTGATGCTGATCTCTTTTATACACCTATAATCCTAGAGTAAATTTACATTATCTTATGATTTTATACCACTGTGTAACTGATGTAAGAATCAGTTTTAAATTGATTAAACCTCAAGTGCAATGGAGAAGAAGGATAAGAGTGAGCTGAGCCCTGTATGTTCAGCTGTATAGGCAACAAGATTTAAGATTATATGTTCCTGCAGAAACCTGGTAGTAGTGTAAAAGCTATTTCACTATGGCCTGAGTACGAAGGTGTCGTGTTAGGTTAAATTCAGATCAAAACGCCTTGAGAGGAGAGGCTGCCTTTTATGTTACCCAGCTGAGCCAACCTTGCTTTGTTTGCCTTCATTTATTCCACATAAAGTGTTCAAGTTTGTCGCTTCTGCATTAATGTTGGATTTAATTTATATCAGCTGAAATTAATCCTGTTTAGTTGTTATTGGATGACAACTAAGCTTTAAGAAAGAGAAACAAGAGCAACGGTTTAGATCTAGCTGGTGAAGCATTCTTTGGGATATCAGTACGGACATTGGTGTTTTCTTTATAGGCCATAAGATCATCTTTTACTGCTGCAGAAGTGGGTCATGATCAGGACTGGAAAATGGAGACGCTTATCTAAGCAAAGACTCATTCTGCTAAAAATGAAATCTCATCATTGCATTGAAATCTAAAAAAAATTAAAATTACTGTAGGAACAGGGTATAAGGAACACCTGCAAATCAAGTAAGAGTTTGCCACGTGAAAAAACATGTAAGGCCACAGCAAGGTAATTTCTGATCACGTCTTAATCTTTATTGCTTTTATCACCATCAATTCTTAACGGTTAGTATTATTCCCACTGTAAATATGGGAACAGAAGAGTGAAGAAGTTATGTTACTTTCCAGCAACCATCCGTGGATGCTGTGGCAGCACAGAGGTGACACACACACAGTTCACAAGAGCCGGGTGGCCACTGCAGCCATTTCACCTTCCAGCTTCTCTCGGAAAAAAAGCGGGGGGAAAAATGCATCCCCCCATCAGCAGTCTAAAGGGAGAGAAAGCAGGCAACGTACGTCAGTGTTTTACTTACACGTACCATTCACTAGATACTATTTTGCAGTTGGGTTCTTTCTCCTGAGAAAAATCCTGCTTGTTGCTGGGCTCTCTGCCCTGGAATGCTGTTTTATTTCATTACCAGTGGGACTCTCAGTGCTAGCAGACGAGAGATTAGTGCAAGCAGCAGGCGGGCCCCATGGCTCAGGATTTCTGAGCTCCAAGAATGAGCTTGAACAGTGTTTTTGTTGACTGAGCTGCATACAGGTGTTGAAGAGTGTATAAATTATGTTCTCTCCTGTAAGAGAGACAGATGAGTGACTGAAGAAACAACCGCAGAGCTTGAGCAGGAATATCCATTGCTGTGTGCTTTTCAAAGGGGAGTTGACACCCCAGCAAGGGGTATAGATTTGAGTAGATGTAGCTGACTTTGAAGCTCACTCTGAAAAAACAGTGAAAGAGCTCCTTGCTTGCCACTTTGAGATGTGTTTTCAGTCAGTATTTTTCCTGATAAAACATCTCAATTTTTGTCCTTCAGCCAATTATTTCTAATATGTAATATTCATAGAACTGAATCCTATTTATGTGTAGAAGTTCAAGGGTTTTTCTAGGTTTTGTTTTTTTCCTACATGTTTGTATTTAAAACCTGGGATTCATTCAGGTATTTACAGTTTGTGCTGAGATTTTTCAAAAAAACTGATGGGATTTTTATGTGCAAAGTGAAATTAGAAAACATCATTAAATGCTATATTTGTAGCTGCATTTCCTTGTTCCTAGCAGAAAAAAAATAATTGTGCAAACATGGCAAATAAAATTATTCTGTGCTAGAATCTGCTTGTTCATTTTCTAGTAGGCACAATATGGATATCAAAAACTTTTTTCCTTCCTTTTTTTGCTAAAACAGTGAAAGTAAGTGGACACTTTATGATGAGCAGTACTTTTGGGTTGGACATGGGAGTTGAATTGTTTTTTTCTCAGCAGAGTTCAGAAGGAAAGCTGTGGCCAGCTCATAACTAACTTTCTGCAGTAATTGATTCATATCCCTTATCGTTCAAGTGAAAGAATGGGAAGCATAGTTATTGAAAAATATTATTGGAGCAGTACATTTAAAGGTCAGGTCAGATCTGGCATTTGGGTGATCTTTTATTTCTGCAAGACTGTAATGACAGGCTAGTTTTCCCTGAACCTCATCTTAAATCTCAGCTGTTCACCATAAATGAAGTGTTGCTGGATATTAGGCTTGAGGAGTACCGGGGGACTAACCATTGCATAGAAAACGCAGGCAAGGCGTGTCTGCTGAATCAGTAAGCAAAGACAAACCAGAGTGGTAAAAGCACTCTGATGAGCTTGAAAATGTTATGATTAAAACATGTGAGGTGTGTGGGGAGACTAGAGGTACAAATGGAAGAGTAGAAACGTTGTGAATTACAAACAGTACAACACTTGTAGGTATTGTGTGTGTCTGTGTGTATTTAAAGTGCACCCACTCACATACTGTTTACATAAAAGTACATAAACAGAATATAAAGGAATCAGACATTCAGAAGTTTAGAAGATGGTTGAACTATGGTTGGGAATTGTTAAAAAATGGGTGTGTTGGGAAACTGTGGTGAAATTACGCGGTGAGGCAGTGTCTTTTGACTTCTGACTACTTGTTCTTCCTGAGCTCCACAATGCTGTGTTTCCAGGGGTCCCAACCCAGCACTTCAAAGCATCTGAAAAACCTATTCCTTGGGAATATGTTTAAGATTGCAAAGGTTCTTGCACTGGTGCTGTCTGCATCGCTGCTGTTCTTTGCATGCAGTGGTAACCTGAGGAGAGAAGTGGTTTCCTTTGACTCAGAATGAACAGACAGGCCTATCTGGATGTGATATATTGGATTATAATAGCTGCAATACTAGACTTCATGGTAGGGCTCTCTGGGTGTGCTGTATTTTATTATGATAGCATGGATATTGGACTACTTTTCTGACGTTAAACTCTATCCAGTAAATGAACATTTGTGCACTAAACTTGTTTGTTCCTTCACCTTATTTTAGGTAAGCTTTAATTGATGCAACATGAGCAGAAGGATGTGGTTTGGATCCCATAGTAATGATTACGCAGATAGTTCTGCCCATGCTGGAATTCAGCCCTTGGGGAAACCAGGGTCACTTCTACTGGAACCTTTCTCAGGCATCTTATAGTAGATGTACCTGACTGTAGTCAGTGCCTTTTCGGTCGCATTTAGTTTGCAAGCAGCTTGAACTCTCTCATTACTGCCAGACAGTATGAGGGCTGAGCCACACTCTCAAATCATGAAAATACCAGTCGTTAAGGGATACTTTATGTGATCTCTCATCAGATTTAAGATGCTGTCCCACAGATTATGGTTATGACAAGCCATGTAATAATTATTGATGGTACACAAAGGATTTCCCAATTCTTTTGAAGTTCTCCACTACAAAATGCCTTTAGCAATTACTGTGAAAATCATAAGGTTCACATGTTGCTGCTTTCCATTTGCATATCAGTCAGCCTGAAGGTTTGTGCCTCCCTGGAAGTGCGTGTGTGTGATGTTGCCTAAATGTAGTGAAAATGAAGCTGCTGCTTCATTCCTCCTACTTTAAAACTAATGTTTTCCTTGAAATTTCCTTGAAATCTAGGATAAGATGACATAGCAGGGAAGATCTTTTCTCTGAAAAGGTTGTTTTGTCCAACCCTTTATCTTGATGATAGACATTGATATAGTGCTGTGCAGCTGCATTTTGCTTTATATCACTCACATAAAATATCTTATCCCAGTTTCTCCACTTCAGGCATCTTGAATTAGTAACTGAAGGGAATGCTTTTTTCCCCAGACTAGATTAGTAACTTCTGGGCTGATCTAACCCAGGTTGTCTGGATACCATATTACTAGAGAGGAGTGGATAAAAGTTACTGCTGGTGGTGCATGACCCTTGTCTTCTGTGTGGTTAATTCTTGTTTGGTACATCTTGTGAAGAGCAAAGATACTGCAAATAGAGCCTGACCTTTCAGTAAATACAGTTTGTAATTTAGTGAAAAACATGTTTGCTTAAACTGTTGAGCTGCCATGGATTGTGAAAAGAAGAGAGCCCTTCTCAGGAAGGAGTAAACCTTTTGTAGCTCACTGATTACAGCCTGCTGCACAATATTCTTCATGGAGTGAGAGTTTCTTCTTTACTCAGTGTTGTTTGCTTCTGTGGAGATAGCAGCCACGGGATTGAAAATTCTGTACAGTATGTGTATATATGCAAATACAGATGCTTTGTAACACAGAAAACAAGAGATGACAAATGGATGCAGCTAACACTCATGAAGGGCAAAAGTAACAGTGATAGGGCTATAAGAGGTCACAACAGACTGGTGCTTTATGTGAAAAAGGTGGGGTTTAGGAAAAAAAAGTAGGAAGCTCCTTGCAAGCACAACTCAGTATTCTGACATGTACAAAGCAGTATTTGAGTTGCTTATTGTTATTCTGCTCCATGTTCTGACACTTAGTACCAGTCGCCTCTGCCTCTTTCTGGTTTTACTGTCATGAATTTAGGCATTTCTGAGTGAAGACAAACAGAAGACAAAAGGCCATTGTCCATTTTGTTCTCGGTGCTCTTTCAGAGTTCAGTTCCTTTGAGAATAGTTCAAGAGAGGTGCTGTTCAGCACAGTGCAAGACAAGAAAGGCAACTGGGTTTTATCCACTAGTTTACTAAGTGTCTCTGGGCATATAATTTAACTTTTCAGTTGTGAAATGTGAGCCATTACCAATAGATGAGAATTGATTAAATGACTGAAAAATCACCTGGACAGGGCATCAAGAGATCCTGCTTTTTAACACTATGTGACTTCAAAGTCACTTATCTTATCTAGGTAATGAATTTGATATACAATTCCCTGTGTAAAGAGCTTTAAGCCTTGTGAGTAAAAGCATTATATAGAAATCAACCACTGTTATCAGTAATTTCAGATATTCACATTCTTCTCCCTTTTTGTGGGGAACAGCACGCACTTTTAAGTTTCTGGAAGACTTAAGGTAACATGATCGATGCTGAATTCATGTGATGTGTGCAACTATCTTGAGAAAGTACACGCTCTTTTAAAGTTGTATCCTTTTCCTCTCCGTGCAGCGTCCCATCATCTCGATCTGTTGGGGTCACAGGGATTCGCGCCTGCTGATGGCTTCTGGACCTGCGTTATATGTTGTCAGAGTTGAGCACAGGGTCTCCAGCCTGCAGCTGCTGTGCCAGCAGACCATCGCCAGCTGTCTGCGGGATGACAAGGACATCAGCAAGCTGACCCTGCCCCCTCGGCTCTGCTCATACCTCACCACTGCCTTTATACCAACAATCAAGGTAAAAGGAAAGAAACCTCTGTGTGTGTGTGAGGAAGAGGAAAGGGTTGCTTGATTTCCTCCCCCCATGCTGCTCCTAAGTGACAATGGATAAATTATAAGATATTGTAATTATCATAATTATAATCTTAAAAGCTTTATTAAGGGTCATTCTTGTCCTCTTCAAGAACCCACTGATCCATTTGGTGCCTATTAAAATTTGTAAAGAGGGCTCATACATGCTGATCTGCATTATTCTATGGGGATGGCCTTTCCAAGGGCATTATAAGGGTAAAATATGCTGGTGACTCTCAGAGACTTTGGAAGCAGCTCACGCTGATGATAATAATGTGTCATGGTTATAGGAGAGATTCTCAGTGGTAAAACTGTTGCCTACTTGTTACGTGAGTCCTTATGTTGCCAGGAAGGTTATACTTAAGACCTGTGATGGCCCAAGTACTTCTACTGACAGAGTGTTCTGCAAACCTTACTGCTCTAGCAGTGCTATGGGAAAACAAACTGGGTATAGTGCCTTTTCCTGTACCACTAGCAGAGCCATCTGCTCAGCCTCTTTGTTTCATGGTTTTGCCCTCAGTTACACATCAGGATTTCCAAGCTCTTTATCACAGCCTATAAACTAGAGCATTAGCTGGTAAATGCCCTACATTCAAACATATATTTTTATGTTAGGTATTTTTTGTGTATGTATTACAGCATTCTCTTGAGCCAGTTTCAGGTCCTTGTTAAAACAATGCAGAGCTAGAATAATTAATTTGAAATCAACAGAGTTGGCCCAGCTTAAGTGAGAACAAATTATGCCTATAAAATTATGATTCAGCATAGTTCCGTTTGGGTACTGCTAATCAGGGTAATTTGTGCAACTGTGAAACATTCCATTTGCCAGAGAAGAATAAATGTCTTATTGTAACCATAACTCCTTGATCTCCAAAGATGCAGAGCGTTTAACAGACCACTGGGTCTCAGTTCTTTCTATCATGCCTACTTCTCCCCAGGATGCTTCCCATGTTGTCCCAGAGCCACCCCTGCTGCTCTCTAGAGCATCAGTGACACTTGCTTGGCTGTTAGGGAAGGCAAGGGATGGCCTGGGCTGGGATGGGATGGGATGAAGGCAGCAGTTGGCTGTAGCAGGTCTGGGAGCTATGACAGAGATCAGAGGGGCAGAGGCAATAGAGGGACAGCCCTTCTGTCACCTCCTAGAGGGGATGCCAGGATGGGGAGCAGTTGCGGGGCTGTGTAGCTGAGAGGCTGAAGCAGGTTTCCCAAAAGCCACATGTCCCTGCTGTTTCATGTGTGTTTCTAGAGCCTTCTCAGCACCACTTTAAACTTCACCCTGGCTCTCCCACAGCCACAGACTCCCAACTAAACTGTCAGCCGTGCCTCCAGTGAATGGCAAGACACCCTCTTTCCTGCATACATTCCTCTCCTCACCTCCAGCTTGAAGACTACATTATAGATCACTCCTCAGCCCATATTCATCTCTCCAGGTTAAGGAGGCTCCATTTTTCCCCTACTGCTTTTTTTCTTGTATTTTAATTCTGAAAGAAACTGTGTTGACTTATACATTAGTAGCTTTTGTGTCATACAGGCTATATTGTCCTAGACAAAAGCAGTCCAGCTGGTTTAGGACTGAGCTTTTCATAGGTTAATACAGCGTGCTGGCAAGCAGGCTAAAAAGTAACCCACCTTGAGCTTTGTGCTTGTATTTCTCTACACTGTATGCAAATAGGCCCTCAGCAAAGATGGGTCACGTGCTTGGAAGTGATGTAAGCTTCTTCCAGAGCTGACAGCATTGTAGCATAGTGCCATAGCAATACTAACCAGGAATGGGAACTTGAGTGGTGAAATTAACTTGGGAGCCAGCAAGAGACAAGATACTCTGAGACTTGGACTTGACCACATTACCCAAGTTAAAAGAGAAGTTTGTGATAGAGCCAGGACTTGAATACAGTTTGTTGTCTAATTCAGTTCTCTGACCACAGATCCAACCTTCCTCTTTGATGTAACTAGCTTTAGTTTTCTGTGTACAACTGCTTTTGACCTAAATAAATAACACAGCTGTTCTGTCTTATATGTGAGTCCTCCATAACTCATGCAGTAACCTGTACTAATCTTGACTTTGCCAAGTTAGAGCTGGGTTCAAATTCAGTTAGTTGTGTTGGAATTAAGTCATCATGGCAAAAGAACAATAACCTATAGGAAACTTTCTCTTTCCTTCCTTCATTTAATTAAGCCTCCTATCCCAGACCCAAACAATATGAGAGATTTTGTCAGCTACCCAACAGCTGGCAATGAACGGCTTCACTGCACGATGAAGCGGACAGAAGATGATCCAGAGGTCGGTGGTCCATGTTACACGCTGTACCTGGAATACCTTGGGGGACTGGTACCTATCCTGAAGGGACGTCGTATCAGCAAGTTGCGGCCAGAGTTTGTCATCATGGATCCTAAAACCGATGGAAAAGCAGGTAGAATTGAATTGTTGCTCTGTATAAAAAACAATTCAAAAAGACTTTACATATTAAATCCTCAAGAGTTAAAGAAAATCTATATATGCAACATGAATTTATACCATGTTGCCTTCTGTTTTACAGAAGGGAACTTCTTGTATTTTGAATAGTGGGGAATAGATTGCGGAAAATACTCTTTAGCCTCAATTTTGAAGTCAGTTGAATGCTATTCACCCCTCTGAATCATGTTCCCTTAAGTTTGAACCATTGGAAATTTGGAGTTTATACTATACAGGGTGAAGAACAGTTATATTATCTCTGCATAGTTTTATCTCAGCTGCTGCCTGTGGATCGGATTTGTGCTTTTGATGACTAATGGTTGTAATTGATATCAGTTTTCTGAAGCAGCACTTACATTTTCTGGGGCCTGTCTTGATAGATGAAATCTATGGAAACAGCTTGATTTCCACTGTGATTGACAGCTGCAACTGCTCGGACTCCAGTGATATCGAACTGAGTGATGACTGGGCAGCAAAGAAATCTCCCAAAATCAGTCGAGCTAGCAAATCACCCAAACTCCCCAGGTAATAATTTCTTGGATATTTCTTCTTCTTTTTCCCTAGGTTTTCTTTTTTATTTTTTCTTTTTTTTCTTTTTTTCTCTTTTTTTTTTTAACACTGTCATGACACTTCATAAAAGTAAAAGCAAACTCCTTTGCGCAGATAGGGATCTTCTGGAGGAGTGGGGTCTTCTGCAGTGTGGAATTTTGGGGTAATCTCAGATATTGGTGTTCAGGTGGACTTTGGGGAAGGTTCTGGGGCAAAAGGTAATGGGGAACAAAAAGGCACTACTCCCCAAGCAGTCTCAAAGAAAGATTTTATAAACTCTCCCACCACCGTCTCTACCACATGTAAACTCTTGCCACCATAGGATATATTTTGTCTTCCAGACAAGCTGTGTTCTTGCCTCCTCTGTGCTTGGGGTCCTTGGTCTAGTTAAAGTCTTTATTTCCTATGGGGTATTTTCAAATTCCTAAGTCCATGCATAGGTGGCAAAGGTCCTGGCATAGGTTGCACTGCTTCTGTGGTGACCTTGCGTGGTAGCCTGAATAGTGTTCCTCCTGAACACTGGGTTGATGAGCTTCTGTAATGATATGCAAAATACGCTTCTAAGATATTCAGCTGGTTGTTTTGCTGCCAGCTCTTTATTATATTAATTATGTACATAGACAGAACCCTCCACCTGCACAAAGCCTCGCTGATGTCTGTGTTAGATGCTTCTCATAGGCACTGACATCTGTCTGCCAGCTTGAAGTTATGAGATTGAGACCCTGATGCCTCCTAGCTGCAGCTGACACTTTTCCAAAGACTTTATTTTATGAGCTTGTCCCAGTATGAGGCAAAGCAAATGCATCCCTTTATACGTGAACACAATGTGTCAAATACTGAAGTTGTCGTTTAGTAGTACTTGACAAAAGAACAGTCAGTTCCTTAGCCTAAAACTGAAACAGCTCAGGAAAAACAACTATCTTGCATCCTTAGTTTTCTAAGAGCATACTTTCGAAATGTAACTTTTGTTCATTATTTTTTCTACCGGAGCTTTTTCAGGTGCTTGTTTCACTTATTTATTACCCTCTTTGTACCATGGGATGTAGAAATCACTTTTGGCTTAGAGTAAGAGCACTGACAAAGTTTGTGGCCCCTTGGTTTGCTGTACTAATGTGGAGATCTGCCAGCTGAGATGTCACATTTCCATTTCTTGAGGCTTTACTCAAAGTCTGCATAGCTGAAATAGCTCAGCTCCTTTTTATAGATTAGTGGAGGATGTATTGTATCTGACAGACCTGCTGTAAGCTTTGTTAAACGAATCAGAAAACATCCAATGTGAGTTACTGCAAGTGTGTCAGGCCTGATATATCTTTAAATCTGACCTGTAACCCTCCATCCTGTAGTCTTCATTAGTCACTTAGAGGACACCATACCAGTTGTCTTCATGACATCTTTACGTTCAAAGACACGAATTTTGTGCATTTTTGCATGCCTGTTGATGATTTTAATTGTTGCTTTGTGTGTAGAATCAATATAGAAGCTCGCAAATCTCCAAAGATGTCACGAGCTGCACAGGAGATCTCAAGATCGCCAAGGTTACCAATAAGGAAACCTTCTATTGGTTCACCAAGCCTAACCCGAAGAGAGTTTCCTTTAGAAGATATCACTCAGGTATTGTGCACATTGTTACCAAACCTGTGTCCAAATGCATCTCCTTCCAGAGGCAGCAAGTTGTGATACAGGTCTAGTGATCACCAATTTCGTTTAATTACAGTAACTAGATGAAACAACTAGAGAATTGCATCTTCTTCAGTGTTAATGTTCACAAATGTCAGTGGAATGTCAGGCGTTGTTTGATAAATCTGGGCACTGCTAACTTCTGTCAATGTGAATCCATGTGAGAGGGTTCATTCTAGGTGATGATGTTGGCTGTTTGCAAGTGTATGTGAAAATGCTTCATCAGTTTCTCATAGTAGTCTTAATGCTACCATACGTCTGCTGTGCTAGGAATTGCAGAGATAAGGAAATTCTTGCTTCAGAGGGTTACATGTTTTCTGTTTCATAATTAACATGGAACAGCCATAATTGGAAGGAAAGCAAGGAATTAGCACTTTGTGCTCTTTGTAGTGTTCATGTCCTGTGGGTAAATGGGTAACTTAGCAGACTGTGGAACTGTCTGGGTTACATATTTCATTTATGCCAGCCTGCTTTCCTTTAATTTTGTTTTATTTTGTTTCAGTTGGTTTTTTTTCTGCTCTGTTGTTTCACTTCTTCTTTCACAGTGAAGAATTCTAGATGAGTTACACAGCAGTGGTAGATAGGACAAAAAGTCCTTCGAATAGGGCAGGAGACCAGAGACTTAGATCCTGCTCCTGATACTGAACATGTAACTCTTGGCCTTTGAGAAAATCTCTTGGTCTTTCAGACCCATAATTTGATTACCATTGAAGCAGTGGTTTGGGAAGCTGCTTTGGAAGCTCCAGGAAAGATATGTTTGTCGTTATGAGTGATTAATTTCTGTCTTATTTTGTTCTTCTATGAAGTGATTTGTAAGCGTAGAATCAAAGGGCAAGGTGTATTACTTTCTCAAATACAGAATAGCCACGCTTTTACTGTGCAGGAGAAGCAGGCATCTAAAAACAGAGCTATTGTCACTTAGCAGCCATCATGTTGTTCAGTTCTTCAACAGTTTTAATCAGCCTCTGTGGCTGTTTTAGACATAATTTCTGATGGTGTTCAGGTATCAAAATTAGACCTCTTAATGACTGTGTAGCTACATAGGCACATTAGGCTGTTTCAATAGAATAAAAACAAGAGAAGCTGAAATTGTATTATCACTTGCAATGGCTTGATTGCTCTGCAGTTTTTTATTAGAGCTTGATACAGATTTTATTAGGTAAAAATTATATTGGTTTTGCTTTGCAGCACAACTACCTTGCTCAGGTCACATCCAATATCTGGGGAACAAAATTTAAAATTGTGGGTTTGGCTGCTTTCCTACCAACTAATCTTGGTGCAGGTAAAAGTAAACTCTATTGGTTTTTTGCATGTCAAATACTTTCTAATAGAAAATGTACTTATGCCATGTGATTCTTTTTAAGTAATCGAAAGGTTTCTTTAACAAAGCTTTTATTTTCTGTGGATGGTAGTAATTGAATTTTACAAAATTCACTGCAACTGAAAGATATTTTAATCTACAAATGCATTACTGAGAGATCAATAAAGTGTTAAAAAGTCTCAATTGTAATAAAAGGATTAATTAACAGTCAAGCCCAGACCTTTATTTTTACAGTTTATTTGGGCAAACTTCAAACAAATAAACAATTTTTTGCAAGAAGACTGTAAAAATCATAGGTTATAAGTTACTGTAATAGGAATATTTTATTTTATAGTCATTTAGCTACTAATTATACCAAAATAATGTTAAAAAAGCTCTTATGGCATCATGCTCAAGATTCTTCAAGTCAATGTATAGCCTTACCATATGGTTCTCTTGCTGAACCATCAGTAACTTGATAGCCTTCATTAAAAGTAGCAGTTGCCTAGGCTCTTGATCTTTTTCTGAGTAGGCCAGTTCTCCCTGTTGAAAGAAGGAAGGCTAAGTAAAGAACTTAGCAGAACTGAGCTCTTGAGTTTAAATATTAACACAAGTATAGGAGTTTTATGAGCTCTTTGGAAAACTTATTTTTTCCTGTCTTGCATTATATAGTTAGGTCAGGGCGACATAATGATGCCGTGGATGCAGAATTAGTTAAACAGGTTATTTTATGGCTATTTTGACTACTATCAGACAAGAGATGGTGTCCCAGCTACTGCATAGAGGCCCTTCTCTGGCCCAGCCTCCAGGCAAAGGTTGTCCTCTCAAGATGTTGTCACCCTGGGGACAACCAGTGCCACTACTATAGGGCTGGGTCACCTTCTACTCAGTAAGGTGTTATGGAAATCCTCAGGTTTGTTCCAACCACTTTTTTCTTTTCCTAAGTAATTTACGACTTTCTGACATCTGCGTTTGCAGTATTTGTAAAAAGACAGTGTAAGAATGACCCTACTCGGTCAGACCAGAGGTCTGTAGTCTAGTCCTTCTAATTCTCTCATTGTCAGTGACAGACAGGTAGGGAAGGATATATGTGTAGCCTAAGCTGTAGTGGTACCCAGTCTCCAGTGGTTTGGGTCCCTGCAACTTCCTGAGCCAGGAGGTGTTTCTTTGTGTGTAGTAACCCTCAACAGATTTCCTTCCTGAGAGCTTTCCAGTTTTCCCCTAAACTCACATAAGTTGGTAGCATCCTGTGATGCAAAGTTCCAAAAGTGGAATTGAAAAATTATTTTCCTTCCATGAAAATAGATGTGAATACAAGATTAAGTAATTCATTATTCCTACAGATTATTTAACTACAGAGATGCTGCTTCTATTTAAAGAAAAACAGCTGAAAGTAGCAGTCTCTTTTATCCTGTTTATGCAAAGAGATACATAGCAGTTCGGCTAAGAATGGCACATACATTTGTTCATTAATAAATTTTAAAAAATAGTCATAGCCCTTCTGTCTGCTTTGAATTGATTTTTTTTCTTAGCTTTAGATGCTCTTCGTGTGACAGATTTTTTTATTTATTTCTTGTTATACTCTGTCTCCAGTAATATATAAAACCAGTTTGCTGCATCTTCAGCCCAGACAGATGACAATATATCTCCCAGAAGTTCGGAAGATTTCAATGGACTACATTAACCTGCCTGTCTTTAATCCAAATGTTTTCAGCGAAGACGAAGATGATTTACCAGGTAAGGAGGAGCTGGAGGTCTGCCATGTTATAGGTTAAGCTAGCTGAACAACAGGTAACTTGTGTCAGTAGCCTCCTCTGGTAAACACACAAATCAAATTTCCTTAGTCTGATGGAGTCCTGTAGAACTGAATTAGAACAAGGCTGATCTGTATTATGGACATTTTTTATAAAATATGTGGAAAATATAATCCACATAGGGCTGCTAAGTTTCAAGTTCACTGGAAAATTAATAATCTTCTATTCAGTTCACTAAAAATCCTCCATAGACCAAAGCCTTGCATTCTGCATCTGTGTAGGACAGAATTGTAGTGTTGTGGAAGTCCCAAAGGGTCATTCTTGTGATCTGATGGCAGCAAAGCACAGCCTGCTGATAAGAGCTTGGGATGGAGGGCAAGTTCCTGTAAAACTCAGCTACCCTTTGAGAGGTGTTAAATGCCCATATTGACTTTTATCAGTACCAAGTCTTACTGGAAGGCTAAAATAGTAAAGGAGTCTGCAAACAACGGGGATCAGGAAGAATTTCTCATTTTACTGAGATGTAAGGTAGCAGAAGATTCAAGCAGTACATGGAAGGCTCAGATGCAGGTGATATGAACATGGCAGATAAAAGGACTGGAAGTACTCAAGACCTCCTCCGATCAAAAAAAAAAGTATCATCATGCCCAATAAATTTAACAAATAATAGACAAGAAGATAATACATTTTCAGAATGTTCATATCAGTGAGGGATTCCTGTTGCTGGGTCACAGGTTTTTGGAACTGCGAGAGTGGCTGTCATGGACAGCCATACTCTTTAAGGAGGAAGGAGCACTGCAAAACAATTAAAGGCATGTGCTAGAGTCTGTGGAATTAATTGGAAATACTCCTATTACTTTGGACCAAGGTTTTGACTACTGAAAACACCAAAGCTTGTGTCCAACCCAAGCATCAGAGCAGTCCTCTGGACTTCTAAAATTTCTTCCTTGTGTGCTTAAAATGAAGCCCATTTTGTCATGTTTTGTAGCTTCCCTAATTTATGTCTACATGATATTCACTGGAGGATCTGAAGAAAATAATAGAGATATTAATGATTGTCTATGTATTATGCATAGGAAGCACTCAGCATTTTCTATTATGAAACCTGATCCAAGCTGAAATAAAGTAATAGAAAAATTAAATAGAAAAAAAAAGTTAATATAGAGATTCTGTCTCCTGTCCTGAAAAATGGATTAGAACGGCATTAACAATTCCTTTAATATTATTTAAAGAGACAGTACTCAGAATTACAGGTTGGTGAACACCACATAAATATAGGGAAAATTGTTAGAGAGTTTTGTTCCAGCTCTTTGAGAAAGCTAATAAAATAGTCATGCTACCCTTTCCTCCACAAGAGTCTTCCTCTTCTTGCCCACCTTGTTTCTAGTTTCTTCTGAAAATTAATTTCTGACTTAGCGGATGGAGGCTGCTTAAATCTTCCAAAACATTTTTAGTATATCTTTTCTTGAAGCCTGCATATAAAGGAAAAAAGTGCCATATACTAATGGGAAAAATATTGCAGCATAAGTAATGATTACATGATAGATTAAAAAAAACATAATAGAAAGCTTCTCTTGGGCAGTGGAATATTAGTAGTGAAGTGCTCTTGGGACAGGTGTTTTTTAATGTACTCAGTAAAGATTTGGCAAGGCAAATGGACAGTGAATTGGTATAACTTCCAAATTATGCAAACAAATCAATTAAAAATCATTGGAGGAATGAAAAAACATTGGATTTAAACACTTTGGAATATTAAGCAACACTATGACAAATGAGATTTTATTTGATAAGGCACTTAATGCCCAGGACAGCAACATTCTGGGTTGCTCAAGCCAAGCTAACAATTAAACCTCAGGCTCTGGCGGATGAATTGCTAACCTGCAGGCGTTGGGATGAAAGCATGGCCTGCCAGCCAAGCACAGAACCACACTGCCTTAGGGTCAATTAAGTTTAGCTCTTCTAGAGGAATGAACAGAACGACCATAAAAATTTGCCAGCATAGCCACAGACCTGTTTGTAGACCTACCATGTTCATGACTGATGCTGATGAAGCCTAATGCTATTGAAAATGTAATTATAGGGCATAGGTAGATGACTGGAATTTTAATGAGAAATTAATTAGGAACAGAGCAGCAGCTGGAGGAGTCCTGGCTAATGGATCTCTTGCCTGAACTGATGTTGCAAATCAGAGGCTTCACAGAATTTGGCACATTTAAATGATCCTGGATACAACTCTAGGATCCTGGATATTACTACTCTAGTCTCTTTTCCTCCCATAAACCTGCTGATGCAACTCGCTTATCATTTCCCATGTTTTTTATACAGGAAAACTAATAAAGAATCTGCAAGATTCTTGAGGGTTTTAATATAGTATTTATTGTTTCTCCATATTATTTCATTTTGTTTCTTCTTGACTTCTGCACCTGTGCTTGGTTCTCATGCCCTCATTTCATTGCCACACTCCAGCTTTTCAGTGGTACTTCCTGTTGGAATCACTATCACCACTTTCTGCAAAATGAACTGCAAGCAGTCGAGCAAGCTCCATGCTTCTGCTTAAAATCATCAGAATTGCTTCTTGCCTCATTGTCCCTTGTTCACCACTACTATGTGTGGGAAACATTTTTCTGTATACATTTGCTTCTTTTCACATTTCTTACTGCAGCCTATCTGATGCTGAAATTGCCCTAACTACAGTACCCACTTCTTGAAGCTTCTTGGCTTCCTGTCTCTTTCCTCAGATCTTCCCTTACATTTCCCATCAGGCTTCCCATCTATTTCCTCACATCTTATCCTTGCAGATCTTTCAAGAACAAGTTTTATCTTTATTTCATTCCATCGTATTCCTTTCCCTCTGTTTCATCTTCCTTCTTTTTACATTACTGGTTCCTTTTTCACGCACTATACTCAGGAGATAAAAATAGTTCATTTTTCCCACATGTTGTCTGTATTCTCCAGTTTTTCTAAGCTCATTGAATCTAGGGACATTATACTAGATATTATACAGTGTGTTCAGTGCAGGTATTCCACTTTCTTTTTCTTTTCCTCCACTTTTTTTCTTATGACAAGAAACATCTGAGTCAGAACTCACAACTGCTGTCATATCAGGGCAGGCTGGAGGAGCATCATTTCATCTTCCTTCTGAAGCTCAGTCCAGCATGGCACAGTGACACCTGACTGGCTCTAGAGGGAGTCAGACTGGACCAGCAGGGACTTTTTTGTGCCTCACCATTAGGTAGCAGCAGCCCTAGAGGAAGTCAGGAAACAACCTTAGTGATTCTAGGTTTAGGAGCAAAGAAGAGGTGGCAGCAGCCACAGGTCTGTGAGTGGATTTTCTTTTCTGTTGTTTATTGGTGCATTTCTTATTTAAAAAAAAGTAGCATCCTGGCTTGTATCAGAAACAGTGTGGCCAGCAGGACCAGGGAACTGATCCCTTCCCTGTACTCGGCACTGGTGAGGCCACACCTTGAATACTGTGTTCAGTTTTGGGCCCCTCACTACAAGAAGGACATTGAGTCACTGGAGAGTGTCCAGACAAGGGCAACAAAGTTGGTGAGGTTCTGGAGCACAAGTCTTTTGGGGGAACTGGAGTTGTTTAGCCTGGAGAAAAGGAAGTTGAGAGGAAGTTATTGCTCTCTACAGCTATCTGAAAGGAGATTGTAGCAAGGTGGGGGTTGGTCTCTCCTCCTCCCAAGTAATGAGTGATATGACAAGAGGAAATGGCCTCAAGTTGTGCCAGAGGAGGTTTAGATTAGATATTAGGAAAAACTTCTTCACGGAAAAGTTTATTAGGAATTGGAACAGGCTGACCAGGAAAGCGGTTGAGTCACCATCCCTGGAGGTATTTGAAAGATGGGAAGATGTGGCACTTAGGGACATGGTTTAGTGGTGGACTAGGCAGTGCTAAGTTTACAGTTGGACTTGATGATCTTAAAGGTCTTTTCCAACCTAAATGATTCTATTATTCTTTGACATGCTGTGTTGTTTGTTGCAGTGCCCGGTGCCCCAGGTGTCCCTGCCAGCAGCCCACCATGTACCGTCAACATCCCCATCGCCCCCATCCACAGCTCAGCCCAGGCCATGTCACCCACGCAGAGCATCGGCCTGGTCCAGTCGCTGCTGGCCAATCAGAACGTGCAGCTGGACGTGCTGGCCAATCCACCGACAGAAGCAGGGAGTGATGGGACGGGGCCCTTCCCCGGGGCACCAGGCCGCTTTACCGGCCCAGGGGCAGGGGCACTGGCCGGGGCAGATCTGGGCCGCGCCGCCCCTGTGCCCCCC
>NW_010165629.1:0-3002 GCF_000695765.1 Mesitornis unicolor | reverse complement strand
AGTCAACCCTAATTTCCTACCCTAAACTGTGATAGTAATACTCTGTGTGTTTCGCTGTAGATAGGGATGTTGCAGAACAGATGGTCTTCAAACCTGAAATACAACCATTACTGTGTAATTCACCTCCCATTTATCTGTAGGTAGGGAGGTTCCCTTCAACCCACTTTGGACCTTTACGAGGGAACTGGAAATTAAAATCTATCCAAGAGTTTATTCAAGGGTTTTTCTTCTTTTTTTTCTTAGTCCATGCGTTGACAATATTTATGAGAATGACAAGGAAATTTCCAAGCCAGCAGATTTTGAACTACTGATTAAAAAAACCCCAAACAACCCTGAATGCAGTATTACAGTAGCCTAAAAGCCACTCTCTAAATGCAGATCAGTGCCTTCCTCAATGCAACAAAATAGTTTCAACAGCAGTTAAAGCTATTGAAACTAATCCTGTGGTAGTGAGGCCTGAAGCTGTGGACAACATCAACTCTGTTAGGCATTTCTGCTGTGAAAACAACAGTCAGTCCTCAAGCATGGACACAGTAGAATGTCTCGGTTGACAAGTTGTCAGCACACTACTTTCAGATGATGTCCTTAGTTTTTGCTTCCTAAGCTTCCAGTTGGCCTTGACTGCACAGCCCTACTAGTTGTAAGTTTCTCAAAATCAATGGAAATGGCCTGTCCCTATACCGCATCATTTGCTTTGAAGGTTCCTGGTACATAGAAGTCTATCTTTCTCCAGGAAGCTGAAATGAGTGCTGTTATGCTAAAGTATTTCATATTTTATTTTAGAAAATACCTGCTTATTGGGCCAATGGCTAGGAAACAGTAGCAGGCAAATGACAGAAAGGAGACTGTGACCTCCATCAGCAGAATTGAGCAGAAAGATACCTGAGAGCTTCTCCTGTTGCTCTCCATGGTATCTTCAGCTCAGCCCTGCAGTGAACCACCTCTGGGCTTGAGCATCACAGCACAGTTAGACCTTGACATTGTTAGCAAATCCTCCTTGTGGTACTTCACAGAATCACAGAATCACAGAATCGCTCGGTTGGAAAAGACCTCCGAGATCATCACGTCCAACCGCTCCTGTCTACCCCCTAAACCATATCCCTAAGTACCTCATCTACTCGCTCTTTAGAGCGGGTAGACAAGGTACTTAGGGTACTTAGGTACTTAGGGGTACTTACTTCCAGGCTACTCCTTTCAAGGTTGTTGCTTTTCCACCATACAAATTCAAAGACTGCACAGCCTGGTGCGTAACTTAACATGGTTGCTACTGATGCATGAGAGACCTGGTTTCCCCTGGTATCTGAGTACCCACAGGCCTGCCTCTTGACTGCTGTAGTGTCTTTTGGGGCTTTGCAGAACGGATTATAAAAAAATACATTCCTGGCCATGTTTCAAGCAATAAACCACATTCTTAATGAGATTAGTGATCCATTTTTCTTAGCAAATAGTTATTTGACAGTAAGTTACTACACATGGACAAATGTGATGCATGCTGTCCTTACCTGTGACTGAAGTATGGGTGCCAAAAGGAAGAATTTAGAAAAATTCCGATAGTAATCAGGATAGACTAAGATGGATTATCAGTTAAAAACCCAGAGGAAGTAGAAAAATAAATGCTCTAAAAGTTTTTGGAGTTCCTTGTTTCCTAAAAGAGAGCAAATAAATTGATATAGACAGCAGCAAGCTGAACAAAAATAGGTCTGGGGGAGATTTTTCTCATTCACAATATTCTACTAACCAGGAAGTGCAAACTATAAATCAAATAGCTATATGTAAGTCCAATAGCGACAGATATATATAGCTATTCCAGGTGACTGTTAGCAGAATATTTACCCGGGGCTCCATTCAGAAGGAAGGTATGCAGTACAACGTGTTGGAGTAATCTGATTATGACCTGAAAATAAGCAGAAAGACCATTGAGGCTATGAAGGATGAACCCATTCATGTTTAGATCAGGATAATGTAGCAGCTTGATGTTGAGTGACATGGTAACTCTGACCTATGCTTCATAAAAAGTTGGCAATAATAGCACTGGAGTAGATGAAACCAATTAAGAAAGTGATGAGTCGGGCAGAGTTTAGGGGGTTTATGGCTGGGTCATCTCATCATTATGATAATGAAATTTCAGGTGTGTTTTCAGTAGCATCTTTTATTACAAGAGTAATGTCTCTTTAAATGTATTACTCTGAGTGGGAAATTACAGTGACTATCTCTGGAAGGAGAAATGGTTCGGTGTGCCAAGTTCAGTGCAGCGAGGTACTACCCGTAAGATAAGCAAGCCGAAAAACAATGTGCATGTACATGAGGAATATTGTATATTACTTTACAGTATACCAGTGAAGCATGCGGCTGGATTTAGCTGTTATTTACAAGTCTAATTCCCTTTCAGCCCTATAAAAGGACAAAATACCTTAATGCCATAGGGATGTATTTTTAACACGTACCAACTGGGATTGTGTAAGAATGATAAAATGTACAGCTAAAATAAATAGCTTAGACAGAGTGATAAACAGTAGATATTAAACCTTCTGTGCTGGATTTTCCTAGGAACTGTACCACCTACCCCAGCTCTTTTGCTCTAGCTCTAGGTCACTCTATATTCATTCTGCTTCAGACAGATCTTTCTGCAAACGCAGAATATCACAGATACTTATGACCTGAGGAATGTGACCACAACATAGCTTTAATATTGTACAAAGGAAGGGGACAGGGAAGAAGGAGTTTTCTCCTTTCTGTTAATAATAGATCAAAATTGATTGCAGCCTTTGGATTAGGGTTCTGATCTTGATGGATTAAGCAAAATTAGAGCTGTAGCTACATCAGTCATGAATGGGTAAATCAGGCACAGAGGGAAACAGCATTGGATCCTTTTTCCTTTGATTCAGTTAAACGTGCTGTTAGGGAGCAGTGCCTTTCAAGAGTTGCTGTCTCTTTGACAAATTATGAAGTAAATAAAACAAAATGTAAGCACATTCATTCCTCTCTGGGAGTACAGGCAGTTG
>NW_010165628.1:0-7308 GCF_000695765.1 Mesitornis unicolor | reverse complement strand
CACCTTTACTCATCTTATCTGGCTTCCATAACCCTTGGTCCATGTTGAAGCTGCAGGTTTGCCATCCCTCCAGGGCTGGTGAGGTGTGCTAGGACAGGGGTTGACATACAAGCTAACTGACCTGTGCTTTGCTCTTCTGCAGTTGCACCGTCAGCTCAGAGTAGAGCAAAAAAACCCCATCTTTAACTACCTGAACCAGGACTTGCCTTAAGGTTATAGCACATCCTTTCAAGCTTTTTAGCCAGGGAGTGTGCGGGTGTTTTGAGAACCACTGACATTACTTTCCATGCCCGAAGTATTCTCTGTAGGTGGAACCAAGGAAATGCAGGTCATGGCATTGGTCTTCTGCAGTTGTCCAAGCAGTACTTTGCTTCTCTAGGTGATGTTTGTAGGGTCTGCAACTAATGTGCCATGAAAAGGAGCTAAATTTAGTCATAAACTTGCCAGGTGCTTAAAAAAACCCACAGTGATCTGAGGGAAGTGTTTTGTTAATCTGGTGTTTGGGGATTAATTATTCTTTCGAATTCTGCATGTTCCTAGCTGTTTGCTAGGTATCCTGTGAGCTGAGCAAAGTGGGGCCAATCTGTTCACATCCAATATTTGTCTGCACTCTTCCTGTACCTTTATTTTGCATGTTTGTAGGTGTTGACTGATAGTAAGGAAAACAGTGGGTAAACAGTTCAGTCCAAAAAAAGCTTGTTTATAAGATTTTAATATGCATCGAAGAAGAAACCTCTGGCATGGAGTGGAATAATGAAGTTTACACAGGCACTGTTTCAGTTACAATTTTGGATGAATGGTTATTGATGACAGAAAGAGCAGCTTCTGCTACAGTGCTTGCGCTGCTGCTGCTAGAGGACATGAGATGTGCTGCTGTTTCCACAATGCAAAATAATCCGTTTCCTTGCTAGAAATCTGTCTTCACATTTTCCTATTTTCCTTTCTGGCGCTTTGTGTGTGAGGAAATGGGGGTATTATTATCCCCAGCTGCTGGTGTCTCCAATTTACCCCTGCATTGCCTGGTGCATCCTGTTATCCCCTTGTCACCTGGATAGTTATGAAGATGTATGAGACCCCAGCCTCCACATAATACAGCTCTGGGCAGCGCTGGGTCTTCGCTCGAGTTGCTTTGCCGACACGTCAGATGCAGTTTACACTGTTTGAGTGAACATCAGCCCTCTAGCAGGAACTTTTAAAAACATTACTCAATAAAACTCAGTGCCGAGCTGAGCAAAGATAATCCTCCATTTGCTTGTAGAACAGGTGTATGTTTTATAAAACAGGGTAGCACTGAGGATGGGCTTTGAGGCTTATGGTTAGGAGGGAAAGAAATTCACACTGTGGAGCGCGTGCTGGATTTCACTGGGCTAGAACTGAGCTGAAATTGCTGTGTGCTTTGTGGGGAGGGATCTGCTCTGGTCCCTGAGACTGCGCTGCCATTTTTTACAGCTCAAATACCAATTCCTGATCCTCGTGCACCTTTTGACTTCCATAAGCTTTGAAGAAACACAGTCTGTGGAAGTGTAATTTCTCCTCAGTTCTCCCCGAGCTGACCCAGCCCCCCGGTTAATTCGCTGCATGCTGCAACGTTAAGCCTCGTAAAACTTGGTTACGCTGAGCTCTAAACCTGCGTTTGCCATCAGCCTTGGAAGTCAAATCAATAATTTGAAGATGTGTAGCTCCTTATCCAGAAGGAAATGCTGTGCTGGTGCGACATGGCTTGCAGAGAGGAGTGCACATTGGGAGAGAGTGGCTGTGCTGTCACCTTTCCCTGCGGGAAAGAGGGTGGCAGGAGGAAGAGAGCTCTGCCTTGCTCCATTATAGCTGACAAAACACGAATCTCAACTTCGCATCCTTCTTCTGCAGAGTCTGTTTTCCCCTTACATCCATCAGCCTTGCTGGGCACTGCTTCCCTGCCCAGTGTCATGACCTGGTCTTCTGTAGTGTGGTTTTCCTCGTAATTGCAGGGAATGATGTTGTGTTTTTCCTGATGGTGAGTGTTGGTCAGGAATCTTGGCCAGCCCTTTTGATACGGATTGTTTGGCTTTTTCTGGGAGCATCTGGGCAGGGAGAGGAGGAGGGTTAAGGCTGTGTTTGGGGGCAGCTTAGAGCTGCGCAAGGCTCATGCAGGAAATTCCTTTGAGATTTAATTGCAGAGATGTTAGGAAATGAAAACCTTGCCAGTGCCAAGGAGGAACAACTGCCCCCCTCCTGCACATGGCCCTAATGGCCACCGTTTTTGGACACAACCAAACCCTTTCTGGCCGTAGGTGGTTTCTTGCATCTGTCCATATGTACACAGATGTGCATAGCAGAGCCTGCCTGTGATGGGTGGTATGCAGAGGGGCCTGAGGTTAGTGCATGCTGTGGATTTATGGATAATTTTGGTTACAGTGGCCAGTTTTTGAGTCCAAACCTCTTCCCATTAAAAAGAGACTCTTTTCCACTTAGCCTGGGACACGTGTACTGTGTGGCCAAAGAGCAGGACAGGGGGTGACAGTGCCATCATCAGCTCAGAGGCCATCAGTCAAAAAGAGAGGGCTTACATCACTGGGTGTGAGATCATCGCGGAGCAAAATTGATAGAGGAAATTAATTATGCAGCTTTTCTATTAATCCGACTCTCTCCAGCTGTGGTGATGAGTCTGCTAGCACACTTATGAAATTTTTAACATATGATTCCTTACCTCACTGGGGGAAAAAGTCTTTTGGAGCGTTTTAAATTCTGTTGCCTTGACCGCTGAGGTGCGACAGCATGCTGGGCTGTCCATGTAGCTGCATTTTGGGAGCTTTGTGGTTTTGTCACTGTTAGTAAGTTATTTATTAGTGTTGCTATGAGCCTGCCTCTTACTGGGTGGCTGTGTGATTTTCGACAGGCTTTTAATTTAAACTTAATGCAGAAAACTGAAGAAATACTGAAGCACTTACCAGAAAAAATAGTCGTATTTTTGATGTAAAGTTATTTCCATTTGAACTTTCCACAAACTCAGAATGATGGTAAGAAGCACTGGAGCACATAGACAAGCTTTATGTGGTGTCAGGAGAGTCGGAGCTTCAGCTTCTGCAGCTTCAGCATCTTCAGGCTGGCTGACAAATGGGGTGGAGGTGATGGAGTGAGATGAGAGGCTGCGTTTTGGTATCCTTTAAGTTTAGTTCCCGTGTCTCTAACCGTTCTGCTTTTTTCAGTGGAAACCCATCAGGTGCCCTGTAGTGGAAACTGTATTTAGCAGCCTTTTGTAGCACGAAGGAGGTTTGAGCACGCTTTAGAATTTTTCACAGCAAAGTAGATCACAGGAGCTGTTAAGTGCATGAAGGAACGACACCTTCAGCAAGTGCCTGTAACGCGTACACAGCGTGCACGTAGGCAGAGGTGGGGGAAAAGCTCCCAATTTTACGATCGGCTCGTTTCTGCTATGTTTTAAGAGGATATAGACGTAACGTTGTGTGAAAAATAACGTACCTGTTTATTCACTGTGGAATTTAAAGTCTGCTCGGAGAGACGGGCAGATCTAATCTAAATGTGTTTGCCAAAATCAGAAACGTAAAGGCGCGTTTTCCTTAGGTGTGGAACATCACAGATTTATTTCGCTGTTTACTCCTGCGTTGATAGATGCTGCAGGAGCTTAGGACGTGGAGATGAAGTAGTGCTGCTGCTTCTGGGTCTCTGGGGTGTCCAGAATCAGACCTCATTTGATTAGAGGCACCGTTCTCCTTAAGGCAGCCACATCTGCAATCTGCAATTTGCATACGCACGCAGCTTTCACGCTGCTCAGAGACCCCAGACAAGGCTGCCCACCGTTTCCCGGTGTTTTAAAGCCTCTGGCAATAGCCATTAGGAAAAATGCGTCACTAAAAGGCATAACTGTGGGAAATGGATTATACGAAATGCCTTACTATGCCAGTACTCTGGAGAACTATTGATGGATACGGAGAACACGGGCGTTTAGCTGGTGTTAGCAGATGTGTCTAAACGCCGTGCTAATAGAATGAGCTATTTAAGGAGAAAAGTTGCTGCTGTTCGTTATTTCAGGTGAGTGCAAAAGGAAAAGCGCCTTAGGGTAGCTGTGACAGAGCGGCGGTTGTGAGCGTGCTGACACTGATGACAATGCTCGGTTTTGAGAGAGGATGTCCCCGGTGTCACGGTGGGGGAGGCAACCAAGCCGTGCGTGAAGCTGCAGAGTCACCAGTGCTTGTTAGTGCTGGCAGTTGTTAATTACAAGAGAAAAACGAGAATAAAACCTGAGCGGTACGGGGGGTCACAGCGTGGGGCTGCGGCTGGAGCCCTGTCCTGGCACGTGCTGAGGGAGACCTCCTTGTTCCCTCCAGATGTGGGAACCAGAAGAGCGAGGACTTTTCTCCGGAAAAATTGCAATTTTCCAGTCTTCAGCCGGCAAAGAAAGAAAAGCTCTTAAATCATTAGATCTGCAAGGAGATGAAAACAAGGAAATCCATTCTCTTCCTTCCATGATCTTGGACATGGGACAAGAGCCCCCTGCACCAAATACTAACGTGCCCATTCACAAAGTAGATATAAAATGTAGTTTATAAAAAAATCCCAGACTTGAATTCAGCGCTAGTGTCTCCGGGAAAGGGTTCGTGGCTTTTTATGTAGTTTCTGGAACAGCTTCACATACACAGAATTTTTTTTTAACTTATTTTTTTAAAATTGCGTGGAGCATGCTGTGCTGTGAGCTTTGAGAAGGACCTACCCTTCTTCATCACCACTGGATCTGTCTCAATTAAAAGGAAAATTAAGTGCGGGAGACACCCACAAGGACAAGTCAGGACCTTGTGCTTGGATGCTGCTGGTCCTGGCTGCCACTGCAGCTCTGGGTATTGGGCAGAGCCACCCCTGCCATGGGAGGTGTGAGAAGGGGATGTGTTCAGCCCCGTCACCCGTGTCAGCATCGCCCTTTGCTCCTGCAGTATTAGGTCATCATAATGAACGCAGAGGAAAGGCGCTCGCAGTGATAATGACCTTGTGAACCTTAATTGCTGACTCATTTGCATCAGTGCTGATGCTCCCTGAAGACTTCGTGGCCCAGGGGCTGTTAGCAGGGACATCCTATGGGAGGGTCTTAACCTTTGCTTCCGTAATTTGGGTATCAGGCTCTTGTGTAACAAAATATTCCCGGTCATCTTGCAGTTCTGAGTCTCTTTCCTTCTCCTCTCGGATCGTGCTCGCTGCTCTGACGTGCACTTCAATAGCAAATGTTATTCTGTCTGGGCACGCTCATTAGGAAAATGTTGATGGAGTTAATAGGAAAAATATTCTAATGTTCGAGACTAAGTCAAGTAAATTGAGGCTTCATTCTTTGTACCACCCCACAGCATACTGCTGCATCTCCGAGTTTCTTAATTTGCATGTTTTATATGTATTTTTTCTCATTACATTTGTTTTTGTGAAAAGAAATACTGTGTTATTGAAAGGCAAAGTAAATTAAGTGAGCTTGGTACTAAAATGATCATCACAGAACGTATCGGTTACATACACTAATGAGTACCCAAACCTTGGATGGTGCAGAAATAAATTCCTTTGCTCTCTTTACTCATTTTTCTTTTTCTTTGCTTTTATTGGAAAAGTAAAATTGGAGACTGCCTTCCCCCTTCCTTTACACCCTGCTTTCCTTAAATAAAACTCGAAGCAAGATGTGATTTCTTTTCCTATTCTGGCGTAGCTTGGGTAGCCTTTTTTAGGCAGGTTTGCCAGGATCTATTTTTGGGGCGGATGTCCGCGGGACCCTTAGCAGAAGTCGCAGGCCTTGACAGATAGCAGAGGTGCTTGGAGGAGGTGATGCTCACTGGCAAGCGCGGTTCCTCTGCCAGCGCTCGCAGCTGATCAATTCATTACTCTGCGGAGAGCTTGAGGAGAGAATACCCTGGTGGCTGTTCAACATGGCTCCAAAACAAAAACATATTTTGCTCATTTAATAATTGAAAACACGTTATCATGTAAGGTTTCACCGGTACTTTATGGTGCTAGGAGAGCTACTGTTACTGGGCTTTAACCCCGTGTTTATCTCCCCGCTCTTCTGCAGTCTGGTTGAAGATGTTGCTTCAAATCCAAGCGATTTTAATGACTCTGACCAACTTCTTTGTCTTTTTTTTTTAAGAATCAATTATGAATCTCGGTCTAAATATGTTCTGTGCTCCCTCTGCTGGCTCAGCAGCCAGGATTAACGCTTTGCCTGCCCTCCCCATGGGGATGTGCCCACAAACTACGAACTCAGGAGCTTCATTAAAGTTACAGCAGGAGAGACCTCGGAAAGGAAGAGGTGGTTTGGGCCAGGAAACCCATTTTGTATTCGGTGGTTGCGTAAGGTTTTGCTAATGGAGATAGAGCTATAATTTGAAAATAGTATGGCAGGAAAAAACGTGGCATCTTTTACAGGGAGTGAGCTTTTTCAAAAAAAAAAATGGGAAGCTGGTGGTATTGACAGGAAAATAATATTTTAGTAGTAAGCTTGGGGAAGCAGAAGTTTGTACCAAGGTAGAATCAGGCTCTTTACATACAGTTAAAAGAGCAGAGGGAATGAAGTGCATTTTAGGTACAATTCGGTGCCTACAGTGTCTTTTTCCTTAGAAACCAATGAATATGTGTTAAATTTATCTTGGCGTGTGGAAAAGATGTAATGACTTGTGCTAAGAAGATAAAGGAGAAGGCAGCACTTAATTTCCTAGGTAATACACAAAATAAAAATGATTTACACGCCTTCAAATGATTATGCACAGCCTTGTTAAATGCTGCGCACCACAAACGAAGAACAAATGAGTTATCCTGACAGGATGCGTTTTTGTGACTGCAGGAGGCCCATGGAGGGGTACGAGGTGCAGGATTTATTCTCCACTGGCACTCAAGTTCGTGATAGTCACTGCTGTCAAGGCGATGCATTGAGGAACACAACATCAAGAACATAAAACGGTGATGAAATGTCTGTGTGGTATTTCATGGTTGCACGGTGGTGCTTTGGTTGAGGATGTGCTTGTTCTCCGCATTGTGCGAGTCGCTTTCCTCTATATATTCAGTCTCTGATTGCTTGTGACTGCAGGAGGCCCATGGAGGGGTACGAGGTGCAGGATTTATTCTCCACTGGCACTCAAGTTCGTGATAGTCACTGCTGTCAAGGCGATGCATTGAGGAACACAACATCAAGAACATAAAACGGTGATGAAATGTCTGTGTGGTATTTCATGGTTGCACGGTGGTGCTTTGGTTGAGGATGTGCTTGTTCTCCGCATTTAAATTGTGCGAGTCACTTTCCTCTATATGTTCAGTCCCTGATTGCTGCATAAGCCAGTCCTGTTTAAC
>NW_010165627.1:0-6536 GCF_000695765.1 Mesitornis unicolor | reverse complement strand
AACCCAACACATTCTGTGATTCTATGATCTGCTGATAAAAAAGTTCATCCAACTTCGGCACAGCTGCCTTTTTCCCCAAAATCCCCACCACTGGCATGTGTCCAGTCAAGTGAAATGCACTTTTTTCTGTTGTCTGATGGGAGGAGATCTGTCGCATTCATCCCTCAACAGCCTCCTAAAGAAAATGTTTGGCACCTCTTCCATATTAAAAAAAAAGGCAAATAAAAGTTGTCAAGGACAGAGAACTATTGTTTAAGTAAGCAGAATGGGTATTTATTATCAGTTTTAGATACGCCCAGGCCAGCAGTTAAGTGTTTTTTTCTGGTTAGTTTGATGAAAGGCAGTAATGGGTTTAATTGCCGGTTGTCATTTGTAATGCAGTATATGCAGTATTAGCGTTATTCTGATAATGTGTTGTAATTACCTACCATCAAGCGCTTTGCAATGTTAAAAATATGATCTTTGAGGTAATGTAGCTAAGTTCTTTGAATTGAAGGCAATAGCTATTGAGAGTACAATATCATTTGAAGACGTCAGTCAAGTCAGCTAGGTAAACAAAATGAAGGCGGTGGATTTTTTTCCCCATAAATTCCTCCCCGTGCCCTTAAACCTTCCCGAAACTTGGCAGAACGAGCAACATGCCTGGAGGGCTGAGAAATAAAAGCTGTTTCAGAGTTCCCTGCACACAGGCCCGGTTTGAACCGTATTGTGCCTCTTGCATAAAGCTCTCTCCAGAAAACCTCTTTGTGCTCAAACCCAAAGGGATTTCTGTTCATTTTGGCTTCGCTATAACAGGAGAGAAAAATCTCTCTTAGGTAGCGTTGCCCCTAATTCTGCGTGAGAAATGATGGTGCGAAATGGTAGATGGGGCAAAGGGGTTTTATTTTAAAAAAGGCAGAGGTTTCAATTTGCATTGACCTTATCTACTCGCACAAATGAATCAACAGATGCAAATGAAGCAGGGGAGGCTGAACTACCAAATTTGTATGCTTACTTGCTTCGGTCGTGTGCCTCGTCTGGCGAAGAAAGGAGAAAGGAGAGAAGAAAAATCTGAAGCCTAATGAATAGGAGTGTGGCTGCTGATGACCTTTACCTACTGTTATAATCTTGATGTGGAACAACCAAATTCCTGAAGATGTTTAATCAACCAAGTTGAATTTTGATGAAACCACGTGCCACAGTCCAATTACTGCTGCAGAAATTAATTATGATTCATAGCGATATTCTTGGTTCACAAGGATTAACACCAGTGAACTGTCACCTTCTCACATTCTTTTCATCCTTGGTGGCGCAAAGCCTAATGTAAGATAGAAGCAATGTGTGCTTGCAGTCCGGAAAGCCAACCCCATCCTGGGCTACATCACAAGAAGTGTGGCCAGCAGGGCCAGGGAGGGGATTCTGCCCCTCTACTCTGCTCTTGTGAGAGGAAAAGGAGCCCTGTGTCTTGCTCTGGGGCCCCCAACACATGGAGCTGTTGGAGCGAGACCAGAAGAGGCCAGAGATGCTCAGAGGGTTGGAGCACCTCCTCTATGAGGAAAGACTGAGAGAGTTGGGGCTGTTCAGCCTGGAGAAGAGAAGGCTCTGGGGGGACCTTATAGCGACCTTCCAGTACTTAAAGGGGGCTTATAAGAAAGATGGGAACAAACTTTTAGTAGGGCCTGTAATGATAAGACAAGAGGTGATGGTTTTAAACTAAAAAAGGCAGATTTAGACTTGATATGAGGAAGACTTTTTTTACAATGAGAGTGGTGAAACACTTGCACAGGTTGCCCAGAGAAGTGAGAGGTGCCCAGTCCCTGGAAACATTCAAGGTCAGGTTGGACGGGGCTTTGAGCAACCTGATCGAGGTGATGATGTCCCTGCTCATTGCAAGAGGTTGAGCTGGGTGACCTTGAAAGGTCCCTTCCAACCCAAACCATTCTGTGGTTCTCTGATATGTACCACATAGAGAAGTCAAACTCCACACCCATTCAGATATGAAATTCATTTGGGTAACAAAGCATCAAATGAAAGGTGAATTAAAACATCGTGAATATGTTCTGTATTTTTAGCCAAGGTTTTTGATTAAGAGGTTTAAATTGACTGTGTCTTGTTTCTGGAGGGAAGTGCATGTACATGTGTATTCTTGTGATGGGACTCATATCATTACAAACCCTCTAAAATCATGACCCACAATTTCCCCTAGCCAATGGCATTTAAGAATTATTTTGCAAAAAATATTATATATATATCTATAAAGACCAATGGTGTGACAATAGTGACATTTTTCTTCTTCCAAAAAGCAGATGAAGTAAAATCTTTCATTGAATTCTTTCCAATTCCTGAAGCCCAGGTAGATCTTATCAAAGACACGTCTGGCATTCAGGTGGCTGCTGAATTTTAAAGGCAATTTAAAATATGTTGTTTTCCTCTCCTTTTCAAAATCAAACTGGGATAACCGGGGCTGACAGGAGATTTTTTTACAGAGCTGAATAGGCATAAACCTCTCTCTGGCTGGAATTAGCATCAGGCATGGAGAGCCCGGCTCGGGGAGAAGACGATGGCGGTGTTGCTACCGGGCATTTTCTAAGACTTCCCTGTGGTTGGTGGCAAGTCCCGGCAGCCCCGCACAGAAAAAAAGTCAAATTGTCACAAGTCATTAGTGGTTGTCACTTCAGAGCCCTTCACACTGGAGTTCCCCCTTTAGAATTTCCGTGGATTTAATTCATTTTATTTCTCTGCTTCAAGTAAGTAGGACAAAACTGCTGGGATTTAACCCATTCATAGCTTTTTAGTTAGGGCTGCAAAGAAATTGTGAATTCAGGAGCTTCAGATTCAATTCTGTGCTTTGCCAGAACCTTTGCTGCTTCTACCAAGTCTTTTTATCCCCAAGGATACATTTTGAAGCTTCATCAGAGATGCAGGCGTTATGGGTATGGGTAGAGAAGCTTTGCTGAAACTTGTTGATTTAGAACGTACCAACTTCAGTACCTCAGATTATTTAATTAATGGTGTTTCTGTGGTTTTTCACCTTCATCTTTCAACTTTTGCCAGGACAACCTGATTTTTTTTTTCATGTAGTCGCCAAACACTGTTATTTTACTGAAGTAATGTTTTAATTTTTTTTTCATGTAGTCGCCAAACACTGTTACTTTACTGAAGTAGTGTTTTAAATCCTGGGGTGTATGAGAAGGGGTGGTTGTAGGGCAGAGAGGTTCTCCTTACCCTCTACTCTGCACTGCTCAGACCACATCTGCAGTATTGTGTCCAGTTCTGGGCCCTCAGGTCAACAAGGACAGGAACTGCTTGAAAGATTTCAGCACAGAGCCACAGAGGTGTTGGAGGGAGTGGAGCATCTCCTGCTGAGGAGCGGCTGAGGGAGCTGGGGCTCTTGAGCTTGGAGCAGAGGAGACTGAGGGGAGACCTCATTCATGGGGATCAATTTGGAAAGGGCGAGTGTCAGGAGGAAGGAGCCAGGCTCTGCTCTGGGATGGCCAATGCCAGGACAAGGGGCAATGGTCCCAAGCTGGAGCATAGGAGGTTCAAGCTGAACATGAGGAGAAACTTCATCAGTGTGAGGGTGGCAGAGCATGGCCCAGGCTGCCCAGAGAGGTTGTGGAGTCTCCTTCTCTGCAGACATTCAAAACCCCCCTGGCCGTGTTCCTGTGTGACCTGGTCTGTGTGATCCTGCTCTGGTAGGGGTTGGACTGGATAAGCTTTTTGAGGTCCCTTCCAACTCCTCATATTCTGAGATTCTGTGACATGAGTTACCAAACTTCCAACTCCTCTTATTCTGTGATTCTGTGAAATGAGTTACCAACGAAAGAACTGTAGTTGCCTTATTTCAATTGTATTTTGCGGAACGAAATGAATCCATGCTAAATTGTGCTATTTGCCTCCAAACTGTAGTTGCCTTATTTCAATTGTATTTTGTGGAACAAAACAAGTCCATGCTAAATTGTGCTATTTGCCTCCGTTTATAACTGAGTGCCTTTTCCATGGGTTTATTCCTTAATTTCTAATTAGAAGCTCCTTGATTGTTAATTGGAGCAGTTTGACAAAGGAAAGAGGAGACTGAACAAGTAGGAGGTAAATAATTTAATATTTTGTAGTACAAGGTTTGTGATGAGGTCTCAACCAGCACCATCCAGGTAGGAATCCCCATCATCACTTCTTGTCTCCTAGAGAATGAGAATTTTCTCTTCTCTATTTTTTTACCTTTCCTCTTTCTAGCAAAACCACTCCAGAACCATAGTCCTGTCTTCTTCTTCTTCTCAAGGTCCATATTGGAGCTATGTTGCAATAGGGCTTTAATTCCATCCCCACCAGGATGTTCAAACCTGAGAAAGGGATTTATAAAATATATTTCTTTCTATATAATAAGTGGATTTTGGGAGCTTTATTTAGAAGGGTTTTTTTCCCAGATTCTCAGATACAAAGTGGTGCTGCTACCCAAGGGTGTTGAAACTGTGGTTCATAGTGAGTTATTTTTATGGATGATTTTTTTTTTTGCGCATATTCATACAGAAATAGAAAGGTTTTGGTTTAGTCTATATGCTCCGAATTCCCAAATTTTAAAGGATATATTAGTAACGCGTTGGTGTCCTAATTAAACACCTAATTATATTTAGCAGTTTTACACTTTTTGCCAGTTTCTGATGGCTTTTACTGTGCTGATCTTTGCTGTTCGTGACATTTAAAGCATATGTTTGAGTTCTTCCTTCTCCTGTGTCTTGTGTTTCGTTGTTCTTTTTTAGAACCGATATGTATCTTTTGCTAAATAATTGCACAATAAGAAGTACAGTGTGATTTTTTAATGAGAGATACCAGTAGGTGTTCCCTCAAGAAAAAGTAATAGAGAACCATGATGTAGCTGCAAGTGGTGGATAACAGGGAACCAGCTGGTTTTGTGAGGAGCAGAGTGGTTGGGGCCATGTAAGTGAGAATCCTTTCCTTCCAGCTTTTGGTTTATAATTATGTGTGTAGTGTCCCCATTTAGAAGCAAAATATATTGAGAGGGGAGGGGAAGAAAAGCAAAACAAGAGCATGGAAATCACCTGAAACTTGGCCTGAAGGTGGTTTTTACGGTGAATCTTTTGACATTTTTGATATCCATGTCATTCCAAAGTTGGGGGAAAAATTCACACCTTGTATGACAAGCCAGAGCAGTTGTGTCACAGGCCATTAGTGTTCATCATCGCAGAGCATAATGTGGCTTTTCCCTTTGTTCAGCTCCATCAATATTTATCTAGGAGGTGTATAGAGGTGGCCGAGGGGTATAGGAAGAGGTGAAGTTTGAAGCTCAAGGGTTGTCTCTCTCGTGTAGCGTCTCAAAAACACGATTGGCCCAGAAGGCATTTGGAGCGAATTGTTGGGAAGGGGTGCATGACTTCGGTGTCACTTTGGTTTTAATAGGGAATGTTGGTTTATGGAGATAGACGAAGCTTGCGTGCTTCAAGGGAGCCTTCTGGGGCAGGAGTAGGGGTTGGCTCATGCTGGAGTGCACCCAGCGCACATGGGGACGGATATGTTGAGATGGTGTCCTCGGGCCTTTGCGTTATTGTGGCTTCCCTGTGGTGCCAGCAGAGATGGTCAGTGCTCCTCAGCTGGAAAATCAATGCCTTTCGCAATTTACTGTACTTCAGCTTTCATGCTTAGTTTTTTTTCTTTTTCCTTTTGTTTAGCTATTTGCTATGTAGCAAATAGCACAGCAACATGCAGGCTGTCGTGGTTTAGGGCTGGACCGGCCACTTAATGCTGGGCAGACGCTCTCTATTAACCCCTCTTCGCTCCCCAAAGGGGAAGAGGAAGAGAATACAGGAGAGAGACTTCACGAGTTGGAAAAGAAAGCTAACAGATTTAATGAAACAATAATACTGATACTACAGGATAATAATGTAAATAGGAAAATAATGAAATATATACAGATATGTACAAATATATATACAAAGCCAATATAAAATCTTCTCCCCACCCTCCCGCAATGACGATGGCGTCACCAGAGGCTCTGGGAGCAGGGCACTGGAAAAGTCCCAGTCTGGACCCAGCAGCAGTGGGAGCTGATGCAGGAACACAGGGATCAGGATCAGAGGCAGACGAACCAGCGGGGTCTGCTTGGACTTTGGCCATTGCAGGAGAAGAGAAGAGCAAGAGGGAGGGCAATAAAGGGCCAAGACCCTCATGGTCCCTCAGCTTTATATTGAGTATGTGGGATGGAATACCTCATTTGTCAGTTTTGGGTCCACTCCTCCCCGCAGGTGTGGGTACGGCACCCATGGTGAGACAGTGGCCTTGTCATGTTTCCATAACATACAAGCACTATCACCTCTAGAAGTGAACACTGTCTGGAAAAGCATGCCATTAGTTTCAGCAAGTTCAGCCACTTAGAAGAGACTGAGCTGAAAAAAATGAAAGCCCTAAATAGAAAATTAGTTCTGTTTAGCTTAAACAGGGACATAGGCCAACAAGGTGCCCCCTTGTTTCACATGCTACCGTCCCTTTTTTATGTATTACTGTAAAAAGTTTCTCAGTTGCACTAAGGATGCAATTAAGTCTTT
>NW_010165626.1:7567-37821 GCF_000695765.1 Mesitornis unicolor | reverse complement strand
GGCCGGAGGGTAGGCCGGAGAGCAGGTCCCACACGTGTCGGTGCTCGTCGAAGGCCGCGGGTGGGCCCAGGGCTCGTTGTTCGCTGGGGTGATGAGACCCCTTCCCTGCAGGGCTGGGTCCGCCTGCACCCCGCACCAGGAAGGTGCTGAAGGAGCGGCGTTTCCAGGACTGCGTTTGGTGCTTGTCCGCCAAGGACTTCATCTTGGTGCTGCTGAGGGGTGTGAAGGTGGAGATGGCAGCAGTGTTTTGAAACTGTGTGGAAAGCTGTAGAAGAAAGTAGCTGAGCAGTTGAAAAGGCCCCTCCCTAGGAGTGATTTTCCAAGTCACACTTGGGTGTTCGGTTGAGAGCTGAGAGAAGCCAACCACAAAGTGGAGGACTTTCTTCTGTGAAAAATCAGCTCTACATGGTACCGGGTTGAGAAGGAAGCACTGCTGAAGTGGCAGTGGCCTGTGCTGTCGTGCTCTCCCCACAGACAGGCCATGCACTGAGGGATCTAGCTCAGGACAGTGCTTTGACATGGTCTTCCTCTTCAGGGCAGCTTCTGGAAGTTTTTAATCATTAAAGGAGAAAGTGAATCAGAGAGGTGAGGTTGACTGCAAGTTTACTACTAGAATCTACCTTTGGGTTGTTTTTAGATGCAGGCAGTGAGTTTTTATGTCTAGAGGAAGAAATAGCTCCAGCCATTTACAGCTTACCCTAGAACAAAGGTTGCCCATGTACTTGAAGACCAGACATATCCCCTAAACACGACACACCTCTTAGTTTAACTAAGTATGTGGATGTGCCATCCTTCAAGCATGCAATCCAACAGCATGTCCCCCTATGCCACTATCTCCTCGTCCTCCTAGGACTTTCCTAGATGCTTGGGCTTCAGAAAAACAAACATTTCTCAGTCCGTGGGAGCATGCTGCTGAGGGAGGATGAAAACATCTGGGTTTCTTAAGGTAGCAGTCCTCCTGGGGACACCATTAGATGCCATTGAGCAAGCTGCCTTTATGAGTGGATTGTGTTTTTCTCTAGATCATGACTGAGGTCAAGATTTGACCTGGAATAAAAAAAGTCAATGAGAAAACAGCACTTCACAGAGCTGTCTTGTTTTCTCAGTGATCTACCTAATGACTTTCTCCTCTTCCTCCCCAAGGGGAACTAGGTTAAAAACAAAACAACACAGTTCTTCCAAACTTACCATTTTCTCTCCATTTAAGAGTTCCTAAGATAATTGAACTTTATGCATTCTTTAAAGTTAAAAAAAGTTTTATGAGTGTTATACTTTGTGATAAAGAAGCCAAGTGTCAGCTCATCTGTTTCCTTATGGCCGTAGCACATCCACTGGCTGCATGCGAGCTCCCCGATGGAGGTCGGTTTGACCTGTAAAGCCATGAGGGATGAGGATTTGCCTTTGTAGTGTTGTTTTGCTCTTTTTGTGTTGTTTTGTTTTGGTTTGTTTTTTTTTATGATCCCATTACTGTTATAATCAGCTGTGTTTGGGTGAAGCTGCAAGCAGGATCTGCAGGCAGGAAGTTTCCTGATGAGGATTTTCATCTGCTCTTGAAATATAGCCTGCTCCTTCAAAATAGCTCAGATTTTCTGAAATTTAGAGATACACTTTCCAGTCCATGTTTCCTGGTAGTTTTATTGTTTCTTTGCTCATTTTGCAGTTGGGATTGATTGCTGTTCTACCTTTAATTCTGTAAGCATCGTATGGCTATCTTCTGAAGATGCCCAGAGTTGGTGATAAAATACTTAGCATTTCAGTCTGACCTAAATATGCTGGATGTTTAAAAATAAAGATCTACAGTATTGGTTTTTCTTCAAAACATTCTGAAGTCAGTTAGCACTGGTATCAGGTCTAAAATGTGTTCATTTTCAGGTTTTTCACTTTCTTCCTTCCACCACCTCAGCTTTTAATTATGGCTGTCAAATAGAGTACAAGCCAGACGTGTCATTTAGCAACTGAATTCTACCATCCCGCTTTTTTTCCCCATTTCCTTTCCTATAGGCATCCACAAATGCCTATACCAGTGGGTACCTCTGACATTTCCAAATTGCAATTTGACAGTGACAGAAAGGTTCATGAATTATTAAAATGTCTCAGCATCATAGGGGTTGGAAAATTACATATAATTTGACAAAACAAGCACATGCAGAGAAAGAAAACCCCACCCAGGCATTCCCAAATCAAGAGAGCACCTTTAAAACTTTCCTTTGAATTTGCTTAAAAGGCTTGAATAGTAGGAGAGCTGCATGAGTCATTCTCTCTCTGTCTCTCTCTAGAACAGGAAAGCTAGCAGAGGGTGGAGGCATGTCAGCACATAGTGTGGTACACTTTAAAATATCAGCTGAAATGACTAGGCTGGAGAAGTGGGAGGACTGATATTAGTCACACGCTATTACACAGTTCAGAAGATGAAGGCAGAAGGAATTACCGGACAGGCATATGCCACTTGGCTCAACCTTTTCAAACGCGTATCTTGGCTTCAGATCTCTTCATTCTTTCTTCAGAATGCCTCTGTTTGCCTTGCATTGTGAGGGAATTCGTTATCTTGGCCACGCAGAGAACAGCTGACTCTTCTTATGCTGAGATGTTCGAAAAATGGTCGAGATTACCACATGGTATCAGCAGTTTACATCCATGATCATTCTGCTCAAGCCTTTTGTTCCTTGTCCCTCTGGACAAGCACAGGAGCTGTTGCAATCTTCCAGCTCCTTGAGCATGAGTAGGGAGGATGAGGATCTGTGTGGGAGGCGCCAAAATCATGGAGAGATCTCTGATACGATTTCCTGCCCTGCTGCAAGCAGTTCTGTGTTAGCTGTCTGCACAGCGAAGTAACACATCCTCCATTTCTCAGGCCCTGCACCTTCACCATTCTTGGCACGTACAGCATTGCACAGGGTTAGCATACCTTGCAAAGAAATAGAGTGCGCTTTTTCCGGTGACCAGAATACATAGGCCAAGACCTTGGATGTAAGCAATGCATCGGGCTTTGTGATCGCAGTAGGAACAGAAATTAATTTGGTTTGAGAAAAGGAGCAGTGGATCCTTTGGATTTGTGAATTATTTTATATGCAGAAATCAAAGTAAGTGACCTGTCAAGTTTTGCTAGAAACAGTTGGTATCACAGCCACAAATGGAGCTCAGGAGTTATCTGTTCCACTTTGAGTAAACTGTTTGTTCGTGTTACCTTTCGATATACTGCAGAAAATCATGAAGCCAAGTAAATAATAGAAATGCAGATCACGTGGCATAAGATCTTGTCCTGGGTTGAGCGTGGATACTTCCAGATTTAACTACAAGACTTTGCATGTCCCATCTTTCCCAAGAGAAGGGTCTTCGTTTAGTATGTCCCTCTGCTTACTGGTTTTATCCCAAGATGGGAAGAGGTTTGTGCTTAGATTAACTTGTCAATAAATACAAGCAAGTTTGCTGGTCAGACCCTCTGCTTGGGCCTGTAGAGGTCTGCAGGATACAACTCTTTGATGTAGCTGAATTTTTAACAGAAGGTGTTTCATTAAATAGCCCAGATCTTGTCTCTGTTCTATACTGCTTTATCTCTCTGCAGTACATCTGATAATCTTATATATCACATTTAACCAAGCCAAAAATAAAACCTGCAACAGACCTTCCTAGTTGTCTGTGACTGTCTTGAGAAGTACTTCCATCAGCCCTGCGAACCACTGCGGATTTGTTCTTACCCTGATTTCTGCCTGTTTGCCATGTGCACGTATTTCCTTAGTACCACTCCTCAAGAAATATTTCAGATGTCAGATCTAATACCTTCTTCTTTAAAAGGAAAAAAATATCATGATCGTTTTCCATAATTTTCTGACAAATTCAGAAATTAATTTTTGGAATGGTAGCATTCCTCTGCCCTAATTGGATAGCTGGAAAGTGGCTTAACAGCTGTAGGGAATTCTCAAGTGAGTAAATTCAGTGCTAAAGCTTATGAAAGTTTTTATAAGTGAGCTATACTAGCTGATGTTATGAAATAACTTCGTTCGTTAGAACATCCAGAGTAGTTTACCCTTCCCTCTGGTTAAGGTGCTCTGTAGGCTGGCCACAGTTTTTTATGGCATGTATTGAAATCTCCTTCCCAGGGCCGTTATTTTAAGGATAATAAGGGCAATAGCAGGCGAAGAAAAAAAAGACTCTCTTGCATTTCACGGTGAAACTTGGCTTACTGAGCGCATTTGTTTGCTTTTCTCATTTATTTTCTTTTGATCAGAACCATCTGACCCTCGTGTTTAAAGGAATGTTCTTTGCAGTTCTGAAGTCTGCCTATTATAACATCAGTTCTGCAACCTGCAGCGAAAGGAGCAGGCAGATGCATACTCCGCTGATACTTAACAAACCTGTCTCTCTTGGCGTGCCAAATCCACACCTGGAGCATATCAGCAGTGTCCCTGGTCCCTGCACAGGAGGTAAAATCCAGGTTACAGAATTACACATTCCCTCTATTTGTCAGAATTTTGTGCAAAAACACTGTACACAGTTTTCTTGTATGAACCTTTCCTCTTAGTGTCTGGAATGGCAGCTTTCTTGCTCAGTTTGAAAAACATTTTCCTCTCCTATGCACAAAAAGTATTCCCAGCCTCTCCATTACGCGTGCTGTTTTTAAAGGCAAAATCAAAAATATTGGATGCTAAGAGAAGTGCACCCAGCAGCAGAAGAAAAATGTGCTAACAAGACAGCCAGTATACACCCATTTCGTGCGCAGAACCGAGATCAGTGCTTCAGCAGTGAGATCATGCAGGCTTCGGGAGGAGACAAAGAGAACCGAGATGGGGATTGCTGTGGTATGTGGGCTCCGTATTTGATGTTCCCAAGATCCCCACTGTTGGAACAGAGCCGTAGACAGTCTGTGCTTAGCTTATTACAGCGTGTCAGCCTAGAGAGAGAAGTAGTTCTTTTCCTGGGGCCATGTCTCTTGTTCTTAGAGGGTGCAGTTCCATTTGTCAGCCAAGCCAGTCTAAGTTGGCTTTGCCTCCAAATTCTTTCATCTTGTCCCTTTCCTTTTGCAGACAGACATGACTGTGCAGTTGGTCATCGAGATGACGAGGCCATAAACTATTGCTTTTTTTATCCTTCCCTTGCCATATCAGCTCCATGATCTGGCTGCCTGCTATGTTAAGGTTAATTTGGTTCAAGAAAGTTAAGGAGTTACATTTGACTTCTAGATTAGAAACAGACTCTGATAACGTTTATCCTTGCATGGTTTGTCTCTGATTGTATGTGCGTTGTAACTCATGTAAACAAGTAACGTGTTAAGAGTGAGCAGGGTTGTGTGTTCAGCAAGTTTCTAACACAAACTTGTGCAGGCAACACTAGAGAGGGCTGTGCTAACCACACAGAGGTTTTACTGCAGTCAGTGACCAGGTACTTATCTGGAAATTATTCCTAGCATCTTATTGCATTATCCGATGTAAAATAGGTCACTTTGTGGCTTTCAGTTCTGTAGTGAATCTGTTCAGGTGACCTCACAGCAGCATCCTACAATCTGGCATGGTGGGATGGAGCAGCAACGATTTCTTCACAGCATGAACCTGCCAGTGCCCTTCCTGGTTTTTCTTTGAAGTAGGTCAAGTCTATGAACTGCTGAGACTCTGTGGGCCCCTCATTTATTCCAGAACACAGAGTAGAGATCACCTACTTCATTCTGTCTTAAGCACTGGCAGCTTAGGTGCGGGAAATATGGATAGTGCGTGCTAGCATCGTACTTCAGCTTGAAGAGGATAGTTTGCAAAGGGAAGCTCTTTAAAGAGTGGCTTTCTTCAGCTGTTTACAAATTGTTCTTTTAATCCTTCTTCTCTTTGGTTTTCTGGAAGTGTCATCTGTTTGAATTGATTGTGTAAGTTGCGTGACCACATCGAAGGTTTAACTTAGGGCTGTCTCAGTCTGCACAGTTCCAGGAGAAACCTGAATGTGCAGGGGAGACATCGGGGCACCGTGCTCAGAGAGGACCTACTCAGAGCACAAAGGCACCAATGGGGTCGTGTTGGCAGTCGTAGTTGCAGACAGAATAGAATTATAATGGAAACACATTTCATCTATATGGTTTGGCATCACGCTGTCAGTTGAAGTAATTTCTATTTTAGGCTAATAAGTGTTGAATCTTCTCTTGCGTGTGTGTGTGTGCACACAAGTTTTGATGTCAAGCATATTGTTTGGGGAAATGCAGGAACTTTCAGCAAAAGTTGCTCAGATCCGCTCCAAATAATAGACAGAATGTGAGCTAGGACTCTTGCTAGTGGTGATACTCTCTCTTACTTATATTTGGCAGGCTCAGTTCTGAACCCTGACCACAGCACCTATTTTTACTTTGCATTTCTTACATAGTGCTAATCTTCTTGTATAACTGTTTTCTATTGTTCTGACATGTATGGGTTCACACGTAACCCAAGGCTTTAATAGTATTATGTACAATTATTTGAAATCATTGCCCATGTGTCCAAAAGAAGACTCGTAGAAATAAAAAAGCAATAGATTTTTTTTTCTTTTCCATTTTCTTGATGTTTCATGGTTTGGCGAAGACCTTTCTATTTTTCCCTTTGAGTTGCTACCATACAGCTTTTTCTGTAGACCTCTTTGGAACTGTTCTTTGATGTCTAGGCTATTTAAGCCAAAATTCTGTTCATTTTTTCCTGGCGGCAGCTACTTCACAGTGAGTACATTAATTAAAATTTGTGCTTGTCAAAGACTGCGCCTTCAGTTTTTTTGCCTCAGCAGAATGCATCTTTTCTTCAGCCCAGCGAGACTGTCACAGTACAGATATCGAGACAGACACTATGGATTCTGAGATGTAAAGAACAAAACCCTGGGAGCATCAGCTTAAGCTTTATCGTGCTTCTATGCTTATATAGACACCTGGTTTGTAACACTGCTGCTCGCTGGCACCTACCACATTGAGCAGATTTGAGAGATTACTGCTTTACACTCGGATGATATAAATACAGATAGCTGTCAGCATTGTCCAAGTCACTCGCACTCAGTCTGATGCATGAACTGAGAAATTCTTCATGGTAAAAGACGGTTGGGGTAGAAAGGTGGGGAACATTCTGCTGCCCTCATGTTGGTGATTGTTCTGTCTCACTGCCAAACGTTTCAAAATCCTAATTTACCTTTTTTAATATCTTTCTATACTGTTTCTTATTAAGATACTGCTTAATACAAGCATTATTTCATCCAAGGAAATCTGCAAGCAGTCTACAGAGTTACTTCTAAAGCAAAATCGATATTTAACAGAAAATCCATGGGTAATTAAGTCTTTGGGCCTTATTGGAGTGTCTGTCACCGAGTTCTGGGGTTTTTTAATTTCCTTCTCAAAGAAGGATTTTCACGTCTTTGAGTTGGATTTACAGGCTGGTAAAAGCAAGTACAAACTGTTACCACTGTTTTGTTTCAATTTTTATTCATAGCAAGGAAAAGCAAAGTTTCCTGTTAGAACAGGTATTCTCAAATTTCACTAGTGAGCGTTGGGTGCAAAACCTACAGCGGACGTGTATAACTTTGTCAGATATAGATGGGAATACATCCCTAGACACTTGGCAGCTGTCTCCTCCTTTATTAATGATATTGCGCAATTAGCTGTTACTAAAGATTTGTCATTAAATGCATTTCTAAGGAGGGTGTATATAATTTTTCTCATTTTACTCACTGAGGAAGTTAAGGTCTAGAGAAAGGAAGTGATTACTCACAGAGCCTGGAGAGGAAACTGAGTCCAGGATTCTGTAAAAAAGACCATGTAGACAGTGTAACCTGCCCTAAAATAATCATTGCATGTTGCTCTGCATTCCAAAGAAGTCAAGTATCTGTTGCTTTTCTCTTTAACCAACTATCCCTCTTTCTTTCTTTTTTTTTTCCAGCTAATATCTTGGAGCCAAGGTGTGAAAACACGGATGATTTTTGCCCAGCAGAATTTTTGGTAAGTCAGTTAAATTTCAGCCTTGAACCAAAGGAGCGTGGTCAGTGATGCTGCTATAAGGCTTAGCTTAGTTAGCAGCAGTAGGGCAGTGCCACTAACGTGCTTGTGACAGCAGGCGAAACTGTGGCTTTCAGCAGGCTGCCAGGGAAGGCTTAACCTGCTGCAGGGAAGGTGCCAAGGAGGAAACAGTGCTGGGGAAATGGTGCCGGTGGAACCGAGAATTCAGAAACCCCTTTATTTGCTCTGTGACTTCATGTCTCAGCCCAGCTCTTTGAAACTGCGACTGCCAGTACTCGGCAGAAGAGTATTATCAGCATTATTTGTCCCTGTTGATGTCCTTGTGCAAAACACAAATCTTAAAACAGCTTGGCTCAGAGCAGCTAAATGAATTCAGTCTCCTCTGAAAGATCTTGCCTCTGTGGGGCCCTTACACAGCATGGAGACTCTGAACCAAATGCTGAAAGGTCTCTTGTTGTGCACAGTTTGTGTCTGTTTTGTTTATCTGCCATGAGTAAACTCAGTGGTCCTGATCTTGTTCTTGTCAGACTAATCCTGTCTGTGGTGGGTATTCTCTGAGGTCAAGGGGAGTTGCCTGTGCCTAGTGGCCTTAAAAGCTTAGTCCACTGAATTCAGGGAGCTCTGCAGTTAGTGATTCTGGAATCAGGAGCTACAGCTTGATTTTGTTTGCTGCTGTAGCTAAATCTGAGTAGGGAATCCCCATATTCATTTGTTCTTTCAATCCATGGATACTACAGCAGGCAGTGTCAGCTGCAAAGCATTGGTTAAAAAGACAATTTCCCATTGGCTGTAAATCAAGATTGCCATGGTCAGTTGAAGTCAGAAAACGGGATGGTTGGAGTAAGGGGAGAGAAGAGAAAGGCTTGTGGAGTTTTGTAGCTGTTTTCACATCCTGTCTCAAATAGAATTTTTTCAATTAGTAGTAAGGAATTTATACAAAAAAGATTTTTATGCAGAAGGAATCAGATTGCACAAATGCTTTTTTTCCCAGGAGCTGCCATAAGTTGCATTACTACATGTTATTTTATTTCTCCATGGAACTGCAAAAGTGACAGCACTTTAAATGGAAAGATTTGCAGCAAGCCATCAGTCATTGTGCATGGAGGATATATCTCCTGGTTTAGTCTTGCTTGTGCTTCCATAAATCAGCATAGCTAAAATATTTGTGGTTGTCCGTAGGAGATTTATGCAGGTGGGAGATTAGAGCCAGTCTGTCATTTCTGTGGGGGAAGTGAGAGATGGAACGGGCTGGGGAATGCTGGCTTGCAGGAAGCAAGGATTTATAATAATGTCGGTGGATATTTAGGGGTTCCATAGAGACAATTAGCAAAAAGTCTGTGTGTGTGTGTGCGTATACGTGTGTACATGGTTTGGAAATGCGCTGTTGTCAGAGAGAGACGTTGTACGGAAGCATTCCTTTTGTCGGATCTGCCTTCACACTTGGTTTTCTTTTTCCTTTTTCTATTTTTTGTTTTTCCTTATGTCCAAAGTGTTCTGTATATGGGTTATTTCTTATTTTTGCTGGCATATGCCTATCTTGTAAATTGTATGAATAATTGTGTCAGGTTAAGAAGATCTTATAGTCTATTTCTCATCGCACAATCACTAAATGTAAGCGTTGGTAATAATTGTGGCTGCGCAAGTTCATCTGAGCAGGCGATAAAGAGGAAAGAAGGGCACGAGAAATATGAATTCTAATATTGGCAGCAAAATCCAGGTCACATCTTCTGTTGCCCGAGTGTCGTATGACTCCGCTGACCCTAACATTTCACTGGTTCATAGCAGCTATGAATGTGGCCCCCAGCTTCAGTGCAGACACATTGATCTGCACAGCTGATATCCCTGCACGGCATTGCTGTGCGACAGAAGCAGCCCCCGGGAGCGCTGGGGATGGCGTAGCTGTGAGTGTGCTCTAGGCCTCTGCCAGTTAATCTTCCCTTTGCAATCTCAGGCAAAGGCCGGGTCTGAGCTGTGTGAAGGTCATCACTGCAGCTTCTCTTTCACTCATTTCTCTTTTCTTGTTACTAATGAGATCAGCCTTGTTCCTAAGTGTTTGCTAGTTTAGGCAAGGTTCAGCGGGCAATGGGGGAGTTTCAGCAGGCAATGGGGGATGCTGCCGATCCCCGAAACCTTATAAATACATTTAGAAAAGCCTAAAAAAAGAAGTGTTGCGTAAAATAAGATACTCAGAAGTTCTCCAGCCTTCTTTCTCCTTTTCTTCAAGAGTGTGTTTCTGAATTTCCAAATACCTCTGTTTTGCACCCTCTGATTCTTCTTTTCCCCTGTCTTACTTCAAAGTGAGCTGTAATACGATAGGACCAGCGAGGAGCAGCCAGCCCTCAGAGCACAGCCCCGGGAGTCCTGCGCAATTCCCACGTACTCCTGTCCCGAATGCTTTTCTTTAGGATTTGAGGAAGGGGCAACTCCACCTACAGGACTCCCAAAATCAACGCACTGAGCAGCAGTACCAGGACCTGACTAGGTGAAAAATTACCCCCTAGTTCATTAAGCCAAAATGAAAATCTCCAGTGCTTTACTGATAGAGGAGATGCTTTGCCAGTACTGTTTGGAGGCTGTGGAAATCATGAAAGGAACTGTGAGCAGCTTTGTTGCAGTAGCAGTGCTGTGCTGCGTCACGATTACGTATTCTATTAAACTTCAGTAAAAATCATTTCCAGGAGTGTGTGTAATATGGAGGGACAGAGGTACTCGTCTTAAATCAGATTTATTTTTTCCATCTTCGCCAAGTCCTTACAAATCTTTGCAGTTGTAGAGACAGCCGAAAAAAAACCTGCTATCATTTTCAGCTACAGAGCATAACACTGAATGAGGATAGTTGAAAAATTTCTGTCAAAACTGTGTTTAATGGAAGATAGAGTTTTGATAAAATAGCATTTTCACCAGAAATAGCTGCTTTCCATAGAGAATGTTCGTTTATCGCTGCAATATTTTGACAGAAACTTTAGAATCTTGGGCTGAAATATGTACAGCTGTTCAAGTCCGTCTAGTGCCACTCATATTTCCTCACCTCTTCAAGTCTGAGGTATTTTGCCAACTCTTTTATTTATAACATTGTGGTACTTGGGAGTTTTTGTCAAGTTCACCTCTAGTTTCATGTCATAGGACTATCAGCTTCGTGTTTAAAAAGCTGAGTTTCTGTGGCTTTTGAAGTTGGAGGAAAAAAAAACCTCTTGAAAATGCGATCCAAGTACATCAGGAATTAGAAATCAAAGGAAGCAAATGACAGTTTTGTTTTCGTGTTTCAAATAACTCTCAAGATTTTCAAGCCATTTAAAAATCCTTCTAGATAGAAAGTGTTTCATAGTCTGATTAATTATGGTGCTTTCTTGCCTAAGTTTCAAACGTATGATTTGTTAACTAAATGATCTAAGGAATGAAGGAATGTTAAAAAACCCCAGAACACAAGGCGAGCACAACGTGGACACACTCATAAGTTTACCTCGTGACATAAAAACATGATCTGTTTTGTTTTCATTTTCTAGTGAACCCTCTGAGCGTCATTGAGTGTTACGCTGGTTTCATGGGCCGTTTTGTTACAACCCGAAGACGAAGCTGCACGGCAGCCAGAACCGGCTTCTCTCTGTGTCAAAATGACACCTTTATGCATTAATCAAAAGGGACAAAGAGGGTGAAAGGGGTGAAAAGGAGGAAAAGGGAAGCCTCAGACTTGTGGGCAGGAAGCCTTTTGTTGTGCTTTCACTAGCAGAGACACTTCTTACCTTTCCTCATCGTGGCTGGTATTGATTTGTGCTTTGAGATCCCTTTTTAAATTCCGAAGTTAAGATCTTCTGCAGGTGGTGGTGGAGTTGAATCTTTGAGCTGTCTGTTGAAAGTCCTGTTTGCACTGTTTATTCCAGGACAATGGTAGGGTAGGGTTGTGAGGGTGTAGAGTACAGCACCACAAACCAGCGCTTATTCCAAACTGGATCTGGAATCCCTTTCAGGAAGTAGTGTTAACTTTAATACTGATTTCTGCCGTAATAAAGCCTTTTTTGGTTGTTTGCATGGGTTCTCTCTTCAGAAGATAGTGTCCAAGTAGCAAAACTTGATTCTAGTCAGCATCAGGAGATCTTGGGCTGTGTCCGTACCAGTTGATTTCTGCCGTAATAAAGCCTTTTTTGGTTTGTTTTGCATGGGTTCTCTCTTGATTCTAGTCAGCATCTGGAGATCTTGGGCTGTGTCCGTACCAGCAATATCAAGGATGCCTGCAGATGTTCCCAGGAGTGTGGATCACCAGGATACTGTGCTGTGAAGTGCCCGAATGTTTCTTGGCAGAGTTTTGGCCCATGCCCACTGGTGTTTTTCCAAACTGTTGCCAGGTCTGGTTTGAAGTTGACCATTCCCAATAAGAAGTTTCTATGCAGTCACCCTGTTTCAGAGACTTGAGAGAGATTTCTAGTATAGGCACGAGCCATTCTCTGTCAGCTGCCCTTAACGTTAGGGAACCTTCCTACACACTCTTAATTTACTGAGTGTATTTGTTATACAGAGTTAAAATCTGGCTGCTCCCGCCCCTTTTGCTTTTCGTGTCATCATTACTTTTTAAAGAATGTGATAGTACCACTGAACGTATTTCAGGAGGCTGTTTACATGGTGTTTATTTTAAATGATCCTCTAGCGACTGTCATTGTAGCTGATTTGGTGTTCAGTAATTTCCTTTGATCAGACGGAAATATTTGTGGTGATTTAAAATGGTGTTCGCTGGCATGAAATTTATGCAGCAGTGTGTGTGAATATGTAATAAACTTTTGAACAATATTAATTATTTTGTGATGTGCTGGCTATAGAGAAAGATCAAAGATGTACTTTCCCAGAGCTCTGTTCATATGAAGTAGGGAGTTCTCACCCCCAAAATACTACAGTTTCAAGAGCTAAACTACAAAAGAAGTATCTGAGGTTCACCCTTTTGTTTATTTGGGGATCCAGGAAATGCAGGATAGTGGATAATGTAAAATTCAGGCACTTGTATGTTGTAAAAATGAACACGTGAAATTGGTTTGGGCTCAATATGTAGATTGCAGGCATTTTGGTTTGTATCTGTTCATCAGAAACAGTTAACGTGGCTCTTCATTTTACAATTGTGTACATTTATTACCTGGATTATAAATAGCTAGATTTCAAGATAAGATAAGATACATATTTTTATATATAGCATCTAATTATGATAAATAAGATGACGATGCTCAAGATTTTGCTTACATATTCTGGATACTTTAAATGTGTTTGATTTGTCCCTCTTTAGGTTCTGGGGTGTGAATTTGGGGGTTGACTCTGCGTTAGTTTCTGGTACTTAACCCACTAAGAGAGAAGTGGTAGTAAATGGGCCTGAGTGATTGTGGTGAAGAGAAAACCATGTACCGGTAACAGGGCAAAGCTGGGGAGCGAAATGTGTAATTGAGACATGAAAGGAAGAAACACTGCACTGATGGGAGCTGCACGCTTCCAGGAGAGTTTCCTGCCCGAGTGCAAGCAGCTTCCCAGCTCCCTTCAAACAAGACATCAGGCAGATGCCAGTTTACTGGTCTCCTTGGTGACTGTTACTCTGATGTGCAAATGCTGTGACCTCAGCAGTCACTTGAGGTCTACTATAAGTAACATTCGTAAAGAGTTGGGTCCCACACTGCTGCACTGGGTCCTGCACACCCTGTTCTTATCCGGTGGAAGGGAAGAAACTTTAAGTCCCCGTGGAGTGGCTCCTCTGACATTTCGTATGAAGTAACCCAGCCACTAACACAGCTTGTGGTCAGACACAGGATGGCTGTCCTCAACCTTAGCTCACAGAGGGCTTTCCTACTGAGTCACCGGCAGAGTGACAGACAGTGGCAGTTTGAAAATTCGGAGGCCCTGAACCTTAACGTGAATCCTCCCAGTTGCTCTAAACCCAGCCCACAGAGCAGAGCTTTCAAAGTCCAAGCTTCCTTAACAAAATGACAGAGCTTATAAAAGAAAATTTCCCAGACTTATCTGAAACCCAAGTTTTTGCATTGTTTGAGATGAAACGCTTATCAAGGTTTGCAGCAAGCCTTCGTGGTAAATTTTACCCTTGTGTCGGGGGAATTCCCTGCGGGGGGTGGTGGTAAATGTTGAGGAAAGAGCTATAATGTAATTGTGAAAGCATGAGAAACCATAGAGGATTTTTCAAATGAATTTTCAGGTTCATTCACAGCTTGGCTGACGAGCAGCTGTGGGAAACAAACCTCCTGAGAACTGAAACCACTGAGTCTAGCTCTGAGTTGCAATTCTTCTGTAGAGCAGGGAATTTAGGCATTTCAGTGCTGGGGAAATGAAACTGGCCAGTGCTTTATTTCACGAGGTGAGAAAGCAGGCCTTGGTGTATGGTTTGGACTTAAATTTCCTTTAGCCCTGACATGTCTGAGAAGGGAAATATTTTGCTTAAAATTTCAGAACTAATCATAAGGGGCTTAATTTAGAGAGACGTTGAGCGTTATTTTTGAAAGCATCAGGTCCCTGTAGCTGCCACTGGATTGAGACACAGGTGTTCATCGTGTGGTGCATGAGCAAACGTGTCTTAAACTGAAGGGCTCATTTTTGGTGCTGGGATCCTGCTTGGAACTGGTATCCTGTCATGGAAGCAACAGTACGTGAAGACTTTTCATAGCTGTCAGTGAAACTGGCAGATATAGAGGTAGAAAAAAGCCTGGGATATTATCTGGAAAGCAAAATTAAATTAGCCAAAGAGTGTTTATAAAGCATTCTCATGATCTTACAAGTGTTTATTAAATCCACTTTTTTTTAACAAATGAGAGGAGGACTAACCCTTTTGGTGTCTTTACCCTGCTCCACCAAGTTACCCAGCGGTGTGAAACTGGCGATGTGTGTTATCTAAGGAAGATGTTTCTGTGTAGCATTCCACAGAAAGCAGTGTTGCAGAGCTGAGCGTGCAGCTCCTGAACTCCACTTCTGTCTCCCCACTCGTGTGCAGACCAGTTCTAACAGATTTCAAAGATGATGCTGAATTCTTTCCCTCTTTTCAGCTCCTTGGGTAACCAAAGCTATCTTTGCATGGAGCAGCGAATTCAAGTAAGAGAGAAGCCAATATGGTGCATAATTACAGATCTGCAGCTTGTTCCTGAGCCCAGCAGCCTGTGAGCTCAGCTTTCTTCACTGATTCGTGCTCCAGCTTTGGACATTTAACAGCATGTGCTTTCCCTGTGTCACAGCTGAAGTGAAAAGGTCCATACAAGAAGCACTCAGGGAGAAGGTGCTTTGGATTTTTGTTAAGAGATCCAACATCGGGCAGCTGTGCAGCCGTGCAGTGTCCCTTTCCTCGGATTGTACAGGATAGTTCTGCTAATGGATCTTTCACCAGCCTAACTTGTGTTTTTGCTGCCTATGCAGGCTCCTTGAGCCCATGTAAACGCTCTCCTGCAGTATGTCAGTGGCACTATCGCATTGAGGATTACGATGTGCTTTCTAGCGGTTTTCTTTGTGTGGGGGACAATATGAAATATGGAACATGCTTCCCTTATGATTCTTCCCTTTATGACCTGAATTTGCAGATTCATTTGTTCCAACAAGAATTAATGTGGAACAGACCAATTTGTTTTTAAAGTGTATTATAAATTTGATTGCACTTTAAAATCGGTGCCATTAGGATCGAGATTTTTCAGGCTTTCAAGTGCTTTGCTGTCCAATGATTTAAATTAGGAGGAGAAACCTCTACATCTTTTGGAGGTCTACAACTTTATCTTTTAATTGCCACTGTAATAAAGAGGTGGGGTTTTTTTAAGCCTGCCTGTCATCGTGATAACCTCATCTCCTAGTGTCCACCCTACAAGACCTCCCCAGCTTTTATCTGTAAAGCAGCAAGTTCTTTGAATGAATTTTCGCTTGTTCTCGGCTAGATAAGCACTATCCTTGTAGTATCCACTTGCTCCACTGCCTTCATTGACGCATACAGCCTGTGTGGTTAAGTCTTTATCAGATTAGCGCTTATCAGACTGCACAAACGCAGGCTGGACACTCTTGTTGTATCTCCAGGGTTACGTTAAAGACTGGTCTGCCCTGCAGGTTAACACAGGCTCCATTCAGGAAAGTGTTTAAGCATATGCTTAAGCAAGTGAATACCCCCGTTTAGTGGTAACACAGTTATTCTTTTGCTTTGTTAAGAGTATGCTTAAACATTTCCTCGGATCAGAGCTTGAGGTTGGCTGATTTATCATGTAAGTACACATCTGCACAGGAGCAGAACGGATCTGATTGTCAAGATGGAAATGTGTTCTGATGTTGCGTAGTTAGGTGTGAAAAGTGCGCACCTATTGCAGGTGGTGGTGTTGGGAGAGGAAGTATCAGTTTTCCTGGTAGCACACAAGTGGTTTTGAAGCATGAAAAACATTGGCAGAGGAGAAGGGTGTGCTGAAGATAGTGCTGTTGCGCAGATGTAAACTCTTAACTAAATTAGATTTAATGCAAGGAGATCACTTATCTAATGGATAATTGAAATAGGATTTGAATTTATGCTGAGGAAAAAAAAAATCCACAGAAAAACCCAGTCAGTGGGTAGGTTCTTGCCAGCACAAAACAATGTTGCTTTTAAAGTAAAGAGAGATTTTATATTTTGCCAGGCTTTTGTGTTGCAGAAGCCCAGAGATGACAGCAGCGCTCCCTGCTCACGCAGGCTCTGCAGTTAGCAGTCAGGGCGTAAATCGAGTGGAAGGAGTAGTAGGTCCTTGCCCTCCAACCTGAACTGCTCAGTATTTCTGTAAGCACTGATGTAACTGGGATTGACAGCTGACCAGCAACTGCGGAGTCCTTGCAAAGTGTGTTCTTACAGAGGTGACAGACATTCAACAGACATTCAGCCCCGTGAGGGAAACATTTCGCTGCAGAATTTTTCCAGTTTGTAATTGAGTTTGCTTTGGGGAAGACAAGGGGAAGAGAAAAAAGCCCTGCAACATTGGCAATGGTTGTAGGTCGTGACCTGTGACAGAGGCAAAAACACGCCTTGGTGATTTCTGCCAGATGGCTTAGGGCTTTGGTTCCCCAGAATTTCAGCTGCTTGCCAGAGATAAATCCAGGCCTTTGGTCAAAAAGGAGAATGGGGTTTTTTTTTCCAGAAAGATTTCCCTAGGTAGAGTACCTGATCCTCCCAGATATTCAAGAGAAGCACCAGTCGTAACAGGGGACTTGAATATCCCTGCCTTTCTTCTGTGAGCTTCGGTGCAATCATTTGTGTCCATACAAATGAGTGATTAACATCTGATTGTTTTGATCACCCAACCTGTAGAAAATGAAAAATCAGAAATGAGAAATTGGATCTATAACTTCCCAGCACTGATTGTAGTTTGCTAATCCAACCTGTGGTAGGTGTGGGCTTGTCCCAGCTTTTTGTTGGGAGTCTTAGCTGTTTCTGACCTTAGGTGGATGGTTAATCTTTGGACTGCAGGGCTCCTTGGGCCAGTCTGCAGTGTGCCAGCCAAGATAAGTCATTAGACGTAGTAATGAGTTATACTGAGTTTCAATTCATACACATTTTGTAAATGATTAATAGCTGCTTTAGTAAATAATTGTTAACCCTAGCGTGTGTAGTGTCTCGACCTGTGAAGTGTTTATAACATCTGTGAATGGTTTATTGCCTCCATATAAACTGCTTATAAATGGAGACTTGGTGTGACGTGTGACCAAGCGCAGGAACAGAGCAGGAGGGGATGGGGTGTTTGGCTGGGGTCTCGTGACGGGGTGAGGATGTGAGCCCCTGGGTAGCTCTGTGAGCAGAGCAGAAAACGTCTCCCTTTGCACTTGCGCTGTTTAGCGTACGTTAGCTAGAATCTGTCCGAGCCCTTTGGTCTCTGATGTGTATGGGATTTATCTTGGGAGTACAGATAAGGAGCTATTCTGATGACTGGCAGCTGGAAGGAAATGGCAAAGCGCTGCCTGTGTCAGTGCTCGAAGGCACGGGATCGCTCTCGGAGGAGACGGGGTGGGTTTCCACTCCTGACTTGTGCGGGGTTGGAAGAGTTGGTTCCTTCCTTCCTCAATGCCTTTCTTTCTCCACCTGCTTTGTTTGACGTGTCTAAGTCACAAATCACTTGGGGCTGAATCTCGTACTCAATTCACTCTTCCAAATTCTACCCAAATGTAAATAATCAACGAGATACCAAAATGTGAGTAATAAAAATTACAGATATCTTTCAGTATAATGGTATTAAACGTGTTTTCCATTATTTTCTCTTCTGTCTTTCATTTAATGATGCTTTTGTGTCTGGTTTGAATCACCCGTGTTTCCTCCATTTGGATTGGCTTCTGGTGTGAAGTTTAGCAGCTGTACCTTTTTTTCTGTGTTCTCTCTCGCTGCTGCAGTATGTGAAATTGCAGCTTTTTGTATGTCAGACAGTTTCTTATGTGACTGCATTAGCCAGAAAACACTGCAATGTCAAATAGACAGAAATCTGTGCTGTTATTATCTGGGACTAGAGCCGGTGCCTCCCCCTGCCCCACCCCTCCCAAACTCAGAGCTCTGAGGGACCTCTGAGGATACTGCAGTGTGCAGAGAAATCTGAATTAACCCAAGCGTCCTGGCATTCGTGTCCATTTTTCATGGGCTCTTTTCCTTCCACAGGCCCGTTCATGGGGCTAAAATAACATAACATAAGCATAAAAATACTCTTCTCTTGATCCAGGCATGGAAATAACGGGTCAAATTCTGTAGTCTGTACTCGGTTCTGATTAATAGGTGAAACTCCAGTTTTACAGTTCATCTCACATGATTCTGAGAAGTACTCACAGAATCCCAGACCGTTCGGGATTGGAAGGGACCTCCAAAGCTCATCCAGTCCAATCCCCCTGCCGGAGCAGGAACACCCAGATGAGGTTACACAGGAAGGCGTCCAGGCGGGTTTTGAATGTCTGCAGAGAAGGAGACTCCACAACCTCTCTGGGCAGCCTGGGCCAGGGCTCTGTCACCCTCACTGAGAAGAAGTTTCTTCTCCAATTGAAGTGGAACCTCCTGTGTTCCAGCTTGTGTCCGTTACCCCTTGTCTTATCATTGTTTGTCACTGAGAAGAGCCTGGCTCCATCCTCGTGACACTCACCCTTTAAATATTTATAACCATGAATGAGGTCTCCCCTCAGTCTCCTTTTCTGCAAACTAAAGAGCCCCAGCTCCCTCAGCCGCTCCTCAGAAGGGAGATGCTCCACTCCATCATCTTTGTAGCCCTGTCTCCTATCGATATTACTCCTATCGATAACTTGCATGAGTAAGGCCTATGTTACATATTTCTACCTTACAGGTACTGTTTTGAAAGCTTCCCGAGTTGTTTTTTCTGTGGTTTTTTTTCTGTTAATATATATAATACACAATATTATGTCTACACAAGGGGATCTGAGAGCATTCTGCAGTAAAAGGGCAACCTCTAAGGACAGCTTCAAAGTTGGGATCTGGATTGTTGGAAAGACTATACCAACTTTTAGCTGTTCAAGCATTTCTGGAGTTCTTGGGCACAAAGCATTGCTTAGTTCAGCTTGGTTTGTTCCTCTGCCTGCTGTCCCCCCCAGGCCACCCTCTTGATCTTTCAGTCTAAGAACTTCTGGGAGCTCACAGGATGCTTTGTGCTGCGTCATACGCACAGTAGAGTCTGTGAGAGGCTGCCAAAATGATTTAGTGTCTGTTCTTACTGGTTGGTTTACATTTGATAAATACCTGGATTGTTGTGCTGCCGAGTCTTGGGAGAATGGAGACGAGGAAGGAGGGAGGGAAGGGTTATGAGCAATAATGTGCTTTTTTTTTTTTGGATGCAGTTTATTTAACACCTCTGCAAGATTTAACTCGGTAACTCTTTAAATCTTAGCACACTGCTTGGAGAGGTAGAATGTCATAAAGGTGTCTGGTAAACAGATGTTCCAGCTTTATAAGCTGCCGGGAAAGTGTTCATCATTCTGAATAAATATGGAAGCAGCTGCAGCTCTGGAAGCTTTGGTTTCCTGAATAAATACTTGGGACATCTATTTCACTTTGGCAGTTGTGGCTGTGGTGATCTAAAGGTACAAGTAAAGCATAGTTTACAGTAATAGACAACACCTTTTCTTAAACAAACCGGTAACGTTAGGAAAAAAGATTCACTTTTGGGCAGCTCAGTCCTCCTTTGGATCTCTTAGTGCTTGTTCAGCTATTGCACGTAGCTAATGAACGTACGTCATGCAGAGGGGATCTGCTCTGTTGTAGCCTTCTGACAGCTGAGTATATTTTGTGGCATTTTCTTACTAGTTTAACTCCTTTAAAAACCATTATGATAAACAGGAGTAGAAGTCTTCTTGGGAGGGTTCCATAAAACTGTTGATGATACAAAATCCAGAAACCTACAGTAAAGTCAGTATTTAACACATTGTCAAAACTGTCTGAAATTAGGTTAGTGAAAACGAATGTGTATACGTCTCAATCTGATTTTTCTCTTTGGAAGGAAACCATTAGTACCTAGCAGTAATAGAGCAGGATGGTTTGCTGTCAAGATTCTCTTTTCACTGGAAGTGAAGAGGTGTTACCCGCTTTACTAACGGTGATACACATCTCATTGCTGCAAGATCACCAGCAGATACCTACAAGTAGGAGTTGCAAGGCTTAACAACAGAGTAATTCAGGAAGCTTATTAGAGGAAGAAGTTTTGTTTAGGCTATTCACTTTCTGGTGTTTAATTTGAGACGCTTTAGGCAGCCGGGTTTCAGAAAATCCAAGCGGCTGAAGCCCCTATCGTTGTGTTGGATAGCCAAAATTATCATCTGTCTTTAAATAATTATTTTTTAAAGATAAAACTCGAAATGGGCATTCTGCCTAAGATCTTGCTGGAAGATTGCAAAATCCAAAACAGGAATAAGGACTCCTGCTTGAGCTCCAGAAACTGTTATAAGGTTTAAATGAAAAATGTGCGGGGAGGAAAGGAAGGCCTCACTTGGATGAGTCCTTGACGTGGTCCGTGCTGCAGGACATGGGCTCAGCGGGGTGAGCTAAGGGGGAATTTCCACCGTGAGTAAAACTCCTGCTTCTTTGGAGGTGTAATTCAGACTTTTTCATTATCTGATCTCTGGGCTGGTTCATTCTTTTTCCATGTAGCTGGCTATCTATCATATTTGACGGAGAAATTGCTATGACAAAATGCTAAAAGCTCTTGCTCTGGGCTATTTTTAATCTACTGTAGGTGAAAGATCAGAACACATTTTTGGAAGATTTATGTGTCGTACCCTTGTGCTGCGCTGGGTAGGATAAATGGGAGTTGACAAACTCCAGGACACAAGATTTAAACCGTTGACCTCTGACATCAGGAGTCATCACAACTGTATGTTAGCACATTTATGTTCAGGAGTTAAAGGCTTTGCTCTGAGGGAATCTCATCAATGCTTAGCAGAAGTACGGGAACACAGCTCCTCTGCAGTCTTTTGGCTTTGCTGGGGTGACCACAGAGGTTAAATCTCCTCTCAGGCCATTGTGGATTTTAGTGCAGAATGTTTGTGAGCCATCTTGAAGTCTTTGGATTGTTTGTGCACAGTAACACATCTCTGTTTCTTGAAAAGGGTGTAACTACTTAATGCCAGCTCAGCTTGAGCAGACTCATCATTTTTTGCTCATTCTTTAATAGTCCAGTTTTTCAAACTACTTCCCAGCTCCAGGATCTCTGTTAACTGTGTCCATTTCTAAAAAAAAAACCCAACAAAAAAAAGACAAGGAAGCCTTAATAATGCAAAAAGATTTGGGGATGTATGAAGCACTGTTTTCAAGTCAAGTAAATGCCTCAAGTTCTGCTGAAGCAAGCCCCAGATTTCTGCAGTTCATCACAATGCAAGAGGATAATAGCGGAGGATGGATGCATGCAGCGGGTCCTCTGCCTGGGTGACAGATGTCATCCAAACCATTATCAAGCCTTTTCAGAGAACAGGGAGGAGAGGAATGGCAAAGAGAGGGTGGAGGTGATGGAGCGGAAAGTGAGTTGAAAAGTGGTGGCTCAGGAGAAGGACTGAGCTTATGCAAGTTGAGGCACCGCTCTTGGCAGTCACCGGGCTGGAACCTGTCCCGTGTGAAGTTCACAGTATTTCATTGTCTTTATTACTGCCTTGAGGTTTCTTTAGGCATTTGTAGCTGACCCTCCAAGTTCAGAGGTAGGCTCCATGCAGTATTGACTACTGTTTGGATGTTCATAATGCGATGCATGCTTCCTAAATTATACATCATTATGAGGGCCACATAACCAATTAGTGCATGGATTTGTTCTGCATGTGCAAATCTTTTCTTGGGCTAAGGAAGTGTCATACAGAGAGTTGGCTGAAGAAAAAAAGAAAACAGTTTAATCTTAAATTGTAATTGTCATCCTCTGGCTAATGATAAGCAATATTATGGCCCGCATATCAGCTGTAATTAAGCAGTAAGACACAACAAGGTGTATGTTACAGAGAGATAACACAGTGCTTAAGAGCCAATGACCTGCAAAGCACATTATCTCCCAGCTGCATGAGCCCTACAGTCAGGTCGTACATGTGTGGTGGCAAATTCACTGTCCCCTCTTCCCCCACCTTCATTCTGCTTTGCAAGGTGCAAAAGTGGTGAAGGCTTTTCATACTACTTGTTGTGTCTTATGATTTATTTCTTATATTAGCCGACTTCTGCACATTTAACAAGCCAGTATGAAACACTGAGTTGTCATTCAGTGGAGTTATGGGAAATTAGCATCGCTTAATGTGAGGCCCTTCAGTGTTTCGTTAGACAAGAAGGTGTGGAGTGTGCAGGGAAGGATTCTCACCAATGATCCAAGCACCAAATTGACAGCAGCTCTCCATTTGCTCCAAGAAGGATTTCATGTTGTTTTCAAAGGTAGCAGAGGGAGCTTTGAGCTGGAACATCGTGTTAGGTGAAACTTGTTTCAAAGTAGAATTGATTTTTGGTTAGAGTTAAAGATTGGAAGCATGAAGTTTGTACTAAACATGAAAACCTTTCCTGTTGCCTATGTGCATGTCCTGTATTGACTGACCAAACTGATGCTGCATGAGAGCTGACCAGGGCATGAGCACTGAGAAATTACGCACCAAGAAATCAGAGGGGATTAAAGCATCCGAGTCCCGTTTCTTGGAGGAGAACGCGTGGTTGTAGTGCGTTGTACCATGCGTTGTCAGGAGCAGAGATCATTTCGTAGGCTTTGAGTGGCCCTTAGCCCATCTGGACCTTGATTTCAGTTGGATGTCCTAGATATTACTGTAATAAAAATGTAAATAAATAAAGTTAGGCTCAATATAAGAACAGAGAGACAGGGCAGAGGCAGCAGAAACAGCTGTGCCTTCCTCAGAGTCCTTCTGCTGGGTGAGAGTGTTTCTGATTACAGCTGTAGCACTGTAAATGCCTGCGAGATGTCTGGTGATAATCCATTCAAAGCAATTACAAGGCATCCGTCACCAGCAGGGTCTGAGCCACAGGCTTCTTATCTGGGAAAATTGATGGAAGAGAAAGGGGGAGGGAGGGAAGAAATCAATGCCTTTCACCAATGTTATCTGCCAAATTGCATTAAGCAGCATGGGATCCCTGCTTTACACACTGAGAGTCGGAGCTTAAAGAATCTGTGTATGGTGAGCTCAGCTCATGGCAAGGCAGGTGGGGGAGCCGTGCTTTACTGCTGCTCACTGCGATTCTTGGGCATCCACAAACATCAGTGGGACTGGAGCGTGCAAAAGGAGTTCAGAACTTCACAACAGACAGAACTCCTAACCTGGCAGCACCGTGTCCAGTTGGGAACCCTGTGTCTGCTTGAGGTCTTCATGTTCTGTGTCCTTTCTCTTTTTTGATGTAGCTGCAAGTATCTCATTGCTCACCACATCCCTGTGTTCCCATGCAAAGGATTGCAGAGAAAACAACTGTGGTGACATGAGCGAAGATGCAATAATCGCACACTTCAGAGGCAGTACAAGTGAAACTCCGTGCCTAAAAGCAATGCGTGTGTTGACTCTTTGGCAATTTGGTCGTGCTGCATAGCATGCAGTCTGGTCCTGAGATCTACTGAATGCCAATGGGCCTTGAGTTCAGGGGCAGAGGCGATGCCTACAGAGGTTTTGGGTGGGTTTTTTTAATATGCAAGGAAATGTAGCATCGTGCTGGGGATTTTGGTGTTTTGCTTTCATTGGGATATCTGCTTCTCACTTCACTTACCTTACAGGTTGGAAAGGTAAGTGAAAGTAAATTGGACTTCTGTGTGTCTAACTGGTTCCTTGTTTTGCAAAGCAGCGTTGAACTCCAGGAGCTACATTTAGGAGTGCTTAACAGTGGTCAGCAGCTTTGTCCATGTGTTGTCTAGTGCCTGTTTCTATACCTTGGCCACAAAGGTGTCCTTCTGTCCTGCAGGGTTTTCTCTTCCAGCCCATCCATGCAGGAGACACAGGAGTAGTCATTTAGGGCAAGTGGTGGAAGGGCCAGAGGACTGGGGTAGCTGGGCCAGAATGGGCTCTAGGGAAGCACTTGAAAGCTTGAAATTCTCAAGGTTCCAGATTAAGGAGCTGACTCAGCAGAAAACAAATACAAAAGTAAATCCAAAAAGATGAGCCAGGAAAGCCGTGGATAAGTGACCCCAACAATTCAACCGAATCACTGCAGTGCACAGATCTGTGGAAACTTTTTTCCCTCCCAGAGAAGTGTGTGGGAATTTGCATTGCAGTCAGGTATACTTCAAGTGCTCATAAGCCATCTAATAAAAATTCCGCTGGAGTGTACGTCATACAGCTGTGTTTTATTATATTTGTGCTCTCTTCCTACTGACAGTGCCTTTAGAACTGGATTACTCACATATCATCATTAACTCTGACACTCCTGGGTTTTTAGTGCTTCCCTGGTTGCTGTCATCTTCTGCAAGTTTTATCCCTTCCTTGCAGATGTGCCAGGCTGTGTTTCTTTAATGCCTTTGCAGCAAACGGACGTGGGAGCACATAAGAAGTACGGTTTGGATACCATGGGCATTAACAAGGGCTCTCGTAATTTCTTCCAAAAATCCCTGTCACACCTCTACTCTGCTACGTATGTGTTAAGTTTTCCCTTTGCTCCATCTGTTAGGTATAAATAAGAGGTGCTGCTCGCAGTAAAGTGGAAAGGACTGAGGTGCAGCGCTGAGCTGTTGTTAATCCTGGGTTTGGTATTGTTGCCGTTTCTTTCAGGTGTGCTCCATACGCCTTTAGTTTGCTGTGTACGTGCCCTGCTCAGGAGGAGCAGCTCTAAGAGTGTTTGTGCGGGGTTTGGTTGGTTTCTTTCTTGGTGGCTGAATAACGTAAGCTGTTGAATAAGGCATGAAGACCTTACCCTTCAGGCCTCGGGACATTTGATTTTTCTTTCTGCTCTGCAGCAGCAGTTTGAGCTTGGGTTGGTTCATCTCACTTTGCTGTTGTACTTTCCCCTCATTCTTGTTCCTGTTTGAATGAGAGCTCTCTGGGGCAGGGGCTGCAGCTTACCAAGAGTTTGTAGAGAGCTGAGCACAAAGGGGCTGGGGCCTCTGCTGGACTTTTTAACCGTTTCTCCTTTCCGAAACGGAGCTGGACTCAAGGGTACTTAGGCAAACCAAGGTTTGTGAGTCAGGTTTCTGTGTGCCATGGCAGCTTTAGCTGAACTTGGAGCATCAGCTGATCTCAGAGTGTTCTCGTTGTGCTCGGGAGGAAGGGATCTGCCTTTCTGGGTGTGGGCTGAGCCGTGCTGGTCCCTGAGCCGTTCACACTCCCCGCAGGAGTTTGCTGGAGGTGCTCACGGTTCTGTTTCAGCACCGGCTGTCGAGTGAGCTTGCTCTGGAAAAACGTGCATCATGTCTTGGTCTCCTTGCATAATAATTTGGAAGTGATCTTTGAACAGTGGCAGTGGGATCTGTGTCTGTGTGAATTCGATTTGTTTTACTGCTCTGCAGTAGAACGGTAAATGAAGTTTCTCTCTGTGTTCCTAATTGGAGGAATTGAACTATTTCAAGCTAAGAAAATGAGCTGGAGAATTCTTTAAAGGAGTGTGACTGCTGCCCCTTGGGACATGAGAACGTCTTCCTTTCAAGCCATTTTGCTTCAAAACGGGGCACTTTCCAGAGATACTGATGAGTTCAAAGGAAACAGCGATGCGGTGATGTGCTGACAGAAACACAGCTGCTCTTCCTGAAAGTAATGGGCAGTCTGCGCTCTTCAGACCTGGGTTTGTGCACAAGATTTGGAAACAAAGTTACTGAAGTGCATGGCTTGAGCGTATCAGAAAACCTGAAAGATTTGTCAGCTGTGTGCTTCGACTGCAGCCGATAATGGTGAACAGAGGAAAGTTAGTTGAACTTTTGCTTTTAATTTTAGAAATCAAAATCATAGTAACATGTACAAGTGAAAGGACAGGTCTATAAATTGTAGATGGAGGCACAAGACCTTTTTACACACGAAAGAGATGGATCTGCTGTTAGACTTCAAAGCCTTATGATTCCAGCTGATCCCAAAAATGGGTGAACGTGTGTCATTGGTGGGTGAATGGGCTGTAATTGTGCTCCAAAATGAGATTTCAGCAAAAGGAACTCTTTAGCATAGGAACTGGAGGCCTACAGCAGAAAAGACAGAGTCAAAAGCTGACCGTTTCAACAGTTTTCTTTTGGGCTGTGAGGTTTTAATACGAGAGCTGAAGAGAAGAAGAAGAATGGAGAAAGGGTCCCACTTTGACAAGGGAATTTAGGCTGAATTGGGATGCAGGGCTAACGGTGGCTAAACCCAAGAGCTTTGCTGCAGCTGCTCGGTGTTGAGGAAAACTCACGCGTAACGTACCATAACTGCACGCCTCCCGGGGCACTTGGAGCAAACCAGGAGCAAGGGGGCCGTTGGTCCGAGCTCCCCACACAGACCATGGCAGCTCCTGATGTTTATTCCAGAGCTTGGCAGCACGTGGGCAGTTCTACACTTGGAGCCCATAGTTCAGCATCATTTGAGCAAAGTGCCCGTGGTTTTGTTCACACAGAAGACGGCAGGAATGGTTGGATCGCTTTTCAGTCTCTAATACTTCTGAAAAAAAAATAGCTTGCAGCTTTTTGTGTCTGTGCTCGTTTTGCCACTGAGGGGTGGGGGAGAAGAAAAAGCCGATACAGAAGCGATGCTGTGGGGGTGCTGGTGCTGCGCTGTGTTGGTGACTGGCAGGGCTGTGACAAATGGCACCTCCACAGAGTGGCTTTGCCCGCTGTCACTGTCCAGGTGACAGAAACAGGAAATAGAGCAAGCCCTTAGAAAGCAGCGCTGCGATGAATCAGAACTGCGAGTGGAGATTTGTTTTTTTTTTAAGCTGTTTGATCATTCTCTGGCTTTTCCACTGTTTTACAAGGGCATGTTCAGAAATGTACCAGAGCTGTGGAAATTCTGCAGCCATTTCTCAGAAAACCATGAGAGAATTACTTTAACATATGTTTCCATCTTCTGCTTTTTTTTTTTTTTTGCTTTTTTCCCCCCCTCTTTTATTTCTTTTTTTCTTTGACCTGGTACAAACTTTTAGACAACTCTCACTGTTCAAAAGAACCTGCACTTGGTGGTTAGAGTTTCCCCACAAAGCGGTGTGCATCGTTTAAAATGCCTTTCTCCTTACCACGTTGTCAAGTGCAGCCCTGAAAGTGTTTCTTTTTCTATTTAAATATGCCCTGGAGCGGCACAGGACGGGGCTGTGCGGGAACCCCTGGGAGCAGCCTCAGGTTGTCGATGTGCCTCAGCCCAGTGAGGGCGGTAAGGCAGATCTGATGGGTTTTGGTGTGCCAGAAAAGAGAGACATGCCAGGAAAGCTGAGTTTCCCTCCAACATCTACGAAAGAGACTTTAATGCTGCTTCCACCTATAGACAAAGTGATTTTGTTGTTGTTGTTTTTAGCAGGGGGTGTGTGTTAGAGGGGCACATGGGTAAGTTACGATCTCAAAACTGGAAATTGGCTTGCAAGCTAAAACGGGTTAGACACTGTAAAATATGGCTTGGCTGTACACGCATGCAGTAGATATATTAGTACTAACATAGAATGTTTTCTGTCATCAGCTTTCTGAGGTGGCAGGAGTCACACAGACGTCTGACCAGGGCTGGCTGTAACTCCAATGTCTGTGAGGCCGCGCAGAGCCCCCGCTCTGAAGCCTTTCCCGAGGCGCGTCCACTGTCCCTGCTCCAGCGGCCCCAGTGCGTGGCTGGGCTGGGCCGCTCCTGGAAGACGCCGCGGCTGGCGCTGCTGCAAGGCTGGGGGTTTGTTACCATTGCTGTTACCTCTGGTGGTGGGTTAGGCACAAACGTACACACGTACATCCATCCATACATGTGCAACCTGGGAAACCAATGCACGGCCAGTGAGGGTATCGATCAGTTTGGTGTAGAGCAGAGTTTCTGCACGTTTGTATTGTTCAACTTGAAATTAAGAAGCTGTGGCTTTCCGAACAGCGGCACCCAGCGCTGTTTTGGATTCCTGGCTGGCCCCTGAAGTCTGCCTGTCCTGACCACTTGGGCCGCAGCGGCAAGCGCAGCAAACTCACAAACCATGCCAGAGCTGGTTTTTTTTCTGGACAAACAATTTTATTTTAGGTAATGCGTCTATACACTGTACATTCAGTCACTGTGGTATATAAGCATAGCTATTTTCATACATAATCTCATAAAGTCCTTTATTTTACAATATTATCTGCTTCAAGGGGAGGGGATGTGGAAAAGGGGGTGGAAAAAGGACTATCAAGGTACACAGCGAAATAGATAAATATGCCAAGCTTTTTTCTTATTTTTTTTTTAAATCAGGCATTTATAAACAAGAAAGCATACATTACTTACATAAAAATAGTTCTAGAATAGTAGAGTAAGTCATAATATTGTCATTAGCAGCAGCATAGGAGAGACCAGGATAACAAAAATGTGCTGAAATGCTATTGGCTATTATAAATGTAAAGATTTATTTTTCTTCAATTGAAAAAATGTCATTTCTGTGAGTTCTTTTGATTTAAAAAAAAAAAAAAAACCAACCCAAAACAACAACCAAACCAACAAAAAAAAAACCTTCTCTCTAAAACACATGGACTGGTGAGAGGGCAGAATGGAAAGAAACTGAACCTTTTGGTAATAAAATACTTTACAGTGAAAATAAGGACAAATAAAATGCAAATGATGGAGAAAGGTTAACCCACATTGAAAACTTGCAAAAAGATTTCGTTTTGTTTTTCCTAACAGACAGCAAAGATTCTTCTTAGTTAAAAACACAACTCATAAAACAAGACAACTACCAGGTAAGAAAGAGTTTTGAAAAAGTAAACACCATATACACTTATAATACAACAGTGTAAAATGAAAAAAAGTATTTACATGTTGAATTTACTTTTAATTTTTTTTTACATTGGCTAGTTCTGTTTGAAAAGCAGAATATTATGTATACTAGTTAGCTGCTCCATAGATATGAATGTTATTGCTGTTGGTTTTTTTTCCCTTCGTTAAGTCTCCTTTCAGTAATAGAAACAATGAGTAATTAAACTGAATGTACAAGTATTAAGTAATATATTTTTAAGTACAGGGAGAGTCAACAGCCTGTATGAAACACCTCTTCTCCCTTTTCACTTCTTAAAGGAAACCAAAGAGCCGATGAAATGAGCAGATGTGGCTTGACAGCCCCTGCACTCGGCTGGAGCGCACCTGGGCCGCAGCGCAGCTCCGCAGGCCAAGGGGAAGCCAAGAGGAAGTCAGAGGGAAGCCAGGGGAAGCCAAGGGAAGCCCCTCCACCCGCGGGGCGAACGCAGAAATTGCACACAGAACCCCTGCACCTCGAGCGCCTTCACGGCAGTTGTTGTCTCTGCAGATTCCCACCGCCTTGACAGCCCTTTGCTAGCATTAGTGTCTCTGTGGCCGTCTTCTGACCACTTAAAACTAATTCTGGATTAGAAAGAAATCATACAGATTTTATTGCACTTCCTTCATTTAATCTTACTGATTTAAAACTTTAATTTGTAGAAATGTTTTTACTGGGATGTTTTCACTCCCAAGGAACAAACGCTATTGAGCCTTAACCTCAAAGGCTGTGAAGTTCATTCATCACAAGCGATCCTCACAAGTGATCATCGCACGCCTTTACAGAATCACCGTAATGCGCACCAGAGGAGCCACCCGTGGGTTCATAACAACACTTGTGACTGTATTTTGGAGCCTTCTTTCTTACCAATCTTAGTCCGTTTACATGTGCAGCACAGGCAATGCTGGTTGTCTGACAAGGCTGTTTGCTATCGATAGACATTTACCATTCTGTTTTCCTTTGAAAACAAAATGCAGATTTCATTGATTGTGGAGGTTAACAGCATCGCATGGCGGTGATGTGCCAGTGAATGGACGCCCT
>NW_010165626.1:0-7536 GCF_000695765.1 Mesitornis unicolor | reverse complement strand
CGTCCCTACACACAGAGAGAAAAACCACGTCATGTGCTGCAGGTAAGGGGGCACTTTTCTGGGAAAAACCAGGTAGAGCTGGGTGTGTTGCTGGTTTTTGAGTCCTAAGGGCAGATGATGCACAATGAAAATCAGGGGGGGAAAACCCAAACGAAATTTTCAGCTAAGGCTTTGAAGAAGCTGACGGTGCAGGTGGGATCCATTTGTTCTGTGTGTAATTTCTTACCATGGCAGTAAAGCACAGCACATGAGACTTCTGAAATGCACAATGATCAACTACAGCTAAAATTATTGAATTTCCCTTGAAGAAATAAGTGAGTAATACAGATCTGGAAATCATAAGGCTGAGAACATTTTTATGCATACTGCATAACAAAATAAACCCTTTACATAAGACAGTAATAATGCCCATTAATGAATATACGTATGGCAGAGTTTAATTCCATGCATATGATTTAATAATCGCAGAAAAAAACATACAAAGAAGCAAAAAAAAAAAACCCACATTAAAAAAACACAACCTGCTTAAGCATAATCAAAATTCCTTTTGCATTGCACTTTAGTAGAGGAGCTCTGCATGGCGACGCAGCCTCCAGCCTCCCAACCACGCGAGGGTGACCCCCGTCTAACCGGACAGTTTCCTCACGACTTGGTGGAACTGTTTCTTGCTCCCAACAGTTTTACATTGTCCCAGTAATTCTACTCCTTTCGTATTTCTTCTTTTTTTTGTACCTAAAACATATATATGAACTTCTTTGTTAATGCTCACAGTTATTATAATGGTTATTATAATGGTTTCAAGCAAACAGCTCTTGTTTAAAAAAAAGAATCTCTCTAATGTACTGTAAGTAAATACGATAATTTTAGGATTGGAAGCCGCTTTCTGTCTACTGGGAAATAAATTTTAAGCTTACATAGTTTGCATTAATGTCCAAAAGCAAATAAAAGATTACTGGAAATAACTTTCTTCATTTAGAGTAACTTCTGTGTATGATGATGCATAGGATTTTATTTTTTTTTTCTTTTTCCTTTATTCTTTAAGGTAAAAAAACAAAGTGTCAGCATTGCCTAGAGAAGATGCTGAGAGGAAAAATGAGCTGGAAGGCACATCATCTGCAGCCCCAGATCAAATTTTCACTTCATGCTGATACGCTTGGGTGTGTAAGTGGCGAGTGTCTGTGGGTGAAAAACACTTCTCCCTTGCTCCGGAAAGCACCAGTTTCATTTAGTGAGCACTTCCGGGAGCACCTCTGCTGCTTCCCAACCTCCCTCAGATACAAAGCCACGCAAAACGAGTCTAAAACTCAACCAGCAGCGCGCGCCCTGGTGAATTCATGGTTGGTGGCGTCCTATACCTGCAGGTCCTCAGTGTGCATGAGTGTGGCTGACGATGCGAGGTGTCACGCGGTAGAACACGGGGTGAATGATTTCACATCAGTGAGGCAGGGCAGAACCTAGAGTGTAAACCTGTAAACTTTACAAACGTGGAATAAAATGCAGAGTAAGATTCTGACAAAGTGCAGTTTTTATAAAAAATAAATCAACACCAACAACACCAACAATAAGACAAAGTGATGGCATGCTGCATTTTTATTCCCGGGGCTGCGGCTTGGATCCCAAAATTAAAGTAATTTCTTTTTTTAAAAACAAAAAAGTTTTTTTTTTAAAAAGATGTAGGCTTATTCACAGCAGCAAAAACGTTTTTCTTTTCTGTAGTATCCGATAACGCGATGTTGCACTCTCCTTGGGCACAGAAATCCTGACTGACAGTTCATAATAAAAGCAGGCAAATACTGAATTCATGGTGAAATGGTGCAACAAAGATGAGTTTTCCAGAGAACTGAAGTAAAGATTTCAGAATGACTTCAAATCGCGTACATCTTCTGCTTTATTTCTCACCCGACTGAACAGCTCATCCGTTTCCTTCCTTTCTTTCCTTCCTTCTCTTCCTGAAGCTGAAGCGCGTCTCTTGAACACGGCGATTCCCGAAGGTGGCTGTAGAGAAGCTGGCCGTGATTTCAACCTCGGGGGTCTGTAAGGCTGGGTCTGTGACTCAAAGCATCTTCTCTGCCCACCCCCCTCCCGCCCCTCCCCTCTGCACTCCTGCATCTTCCTTTCTTCTGCTGTTCAGGACAGGAAATGAAGAGAATTCTTCCTAAGGAAAAAATCAACGTTGCAGAGCACTCTGAAATTCTCGTGCAACCACGGGATGGGATTAAAACTGCGATGGCTTCCTGGATGGCTGGAAAACTGCTAATGAAATGGCATCATCACCAGAGGGCTTCTGCGTTAAGAATCCCCAAAGCCTATAACAAGTCATTAAAAATTGTGCATCGAAGGTTTTTTCGTTTTGCTTTTGAAGGTTCATTATAAAAATCTTGTTAATTTTTTAATACCAAGTCTGTGTACTGAATTATCTTAAATAGCTTATAAGAAAAGGTTGGTTGTTTTTAAATTCCAAAATGTTCCAGGAGGCAGAAGGGCAACATAAAAACACTGCCACGCTTGCCTTTTACTCTGATTTTAGTTGGACGATGCTGCTTGCTCGGAGTTTGCCAGTAGAAAATTTGCTGTGGACTTAAAAGTATTTTGTTTATAAACACTTTGTGTTTTATAGGCACAGTAAGATGTTGTGCTATATGGATTGGAACAAAAAAGAGGCGTAATTCAGTGCTTCTGTTATAAAGAGTAACGTTTGCCTTCCACCTAACGAGAATCCACAGTCCTAGATCTGTGTGCCGAGACACAAGTACTCACACATGCACTTACACACGTACCCACACATCCCTTACTGTGCAGATCGCCGCCCTGGAGGTGAATGAGCCGCTGTGCTGGGGTTCAGTTCTCCATGCTGCTCGCTGTGTTCTCGCTGCTGGCCTGGCTGCTCGCCTTGGGCCACAGCTGCTCCTGAAGTTCCTTGACTACTTTTTCCAAGTGTTCCCGCGCCTCCCGTTCGTGCATCAGATCAGCTCGGAGCTGCTCCCTGTCAGCCTCTGCGTGCTGCAGCTTCACCTGCAGGTCCTCGATCTAGAGAAAAGCAGACGTACGTTTTAATACTGCGGTTCCGTTGTGATTTTGTAGACTTCACCACAAAGCCGTGTGCTTCCAGAGCCGAGATTATCAAAGGTGAGGAGAGGAAGGAACTCCCTTTTCCCTGCTTTTTTCCCCCTACACTGCTGTACAATTCTGCACAGGCATTGCATGACCTGTTGAGCTTTGAAATTCTTCAGTATTTCTGGTGGCTTAAGTTCCAGAAAGGAGCGTGAAAACCAGCACAGTTATGAGTGCCTTGGTCTGACTGAACCTCTTAAACCGTGACTATCATTTCTGTAGCCAGACAGGAATTCAGCAAAGTAAACCAGGAGCTAAGTTTGCACAGGTACTTTACTCACAGATCTTTTACACTGGTTATTCAGGTGAGTGACCAGAAATGTGCTCATGGCTGATGTAAAAGGCCCACATCTCAGCTATAGATTGATGTCCAACCAACTGCAGTGTCCTCTCCTGTCCCAGAACCGTTCCATCCCTCATATCCTCACAGCAAGAATCCCGGTTTTTACTTTCTTACTGATACCAAAGGCAAAGAAAAGCACCAGTATTCAAGGGTATAAATATCAGAAAACCAGCATTGTTTGAAATAGGCAATTTCAGGCCACAAAGAGGTAAGATCAGCAGTTGTCAAAGACTGCCACTAACAAAGGAAAGGCAAAATCATACATATTGGGCTAAAATGAAGCTACCCCATCTGTATGTGGATCTCAGTATCAAGAACAGAGAAGAAAAGGCATAAACCACTCCACCATTCAATAGGTGTTAAGCACTGAATACTTTACACATACACAGAGACATTTGCAGCCCTGAATTTTCATCTTATTTCCTCTCATGCCTGCCTGGTGCTGTTTCTCTCAGACCAAGGCTGTCTGGAGAATTGTGGTTTCCTCAAAAATAAGAAGTGGCAAACACAATGTAAGTGAGTGACAAACTTCCTGTGTACACTCCAAATTATAAATAAAAGGATGTCTAAAGCTTTAATTCAGAATTTCTTACACGACTTAAGAATCGAAGTCGTATTGATGTCTTGTAAAATTTAAAATATAAATTTAAAAAAAGACTTAAAAATTACTTCAGGGATTTTCTACGAAGTACCACGCAGCAGTCTCTGGTAATTGCTAACTAGAGCAGCTCTTCCAGACCCTGAGCCAGCAGCTGCCGTGTGGTGTCTGCACAGGCCCAGCACTTGCACATCTTCACTGCGCTGGGGTCAGCGCGTGTCCCCGTGCGGCTGCACTGCAGCTGCTGCTGTCACCGCGGGCCTCGGTGCAGGCACAGGACGGTGCACTTGGCGCTGCCCCTGTGCCATTCCTGTCTCTAGCAAGGACAAACCTGGAGAATATTCAGCTACTTGAATTATATTTTTAGGTGATTTTTAGCCTTTCATATTGCACAACCTCGTTAATTCCCTCCCAGGGAGGGAATGACTCGGAAGAATGGAAATCCACGCTCAACACCTTTCACGCACATCGCGGCGCAGGGGGACACACGTGCACGTTCGCGGGGCTCTGTCTGCTCCGTACGGCCGTTACTTTTACCTGCACTTGCTGCTGCCTTGCTTGCTTTTTGGTTTTTTTCCTCAAGTGGAAGTCAACTGGGGGTGCCGCCCAGCACAGCAGCTCCCAGTCTGGTTCTGTTTAGTCTGGACACCTCTTATCAGTGAGACATCCTGTGATGCTGGGGAGGAAGCCACATCATTTCCTGCTTCTGGTCTGGTTTGCCATGGCTCAGCGTGGCAGGGGTGGACCACTCCCCTTCCCGTTATTGAGAGCCGGGGCTTAGCAGAATTTCTGATTGCGACTGCTTTTTCTTTTCCTTCCCATCCGCTGGCCCTTAAAGTCACCACACCAAATATTTGCAGCTCATGCTTTAGACTTAACAACGCGTTCACGAAGCACAAGTGTTTAACAACGTGTGGCAGAAAAGCCGCTACAGTAAACGTGGTTTACGGCACGACATGCAAGTTTACCTTGCAAATGCATGACACCTGTGTGGCACAGTGCAATAGCTCTGCTCTAGGAGTTTAAATCTAGGCATGATTCAAAAGGTTCAAAGTCTTTTATTATGAGAGAATCTGATGCAGAGAGGGCAGGGAGGAATCATTCGTTCGAAAGCTTAAGGCAGACGCGGTGCATGTACCAACCTGCTCCTGCATTCCTAGAACCTGCGCCGAGCTCCAACTGGAAATCTGTCCTGAGCCCTGACAGTTTGCTCTCCCTGTGCTTTACAGCTGGAACCCTCTCTCCTTCCCCGCACTCCATTTGCTCACTGATGGGCCTTGGCTGCTTCTCTTGCCTTAAAAGAGTTCCTGTAGGTCTAGGCTGATCTTCAAGGAAAAATGCTATTAGAGAACGTGGTGCTGCCTGGTGTTTGCAGCACTGAAATGGATCCCTGGGCGCTGGCAGAGCCAGCAGAATGTTAGTGGATCTGAATGTTGAGCGTTGGTCGTACTGCTCTGTAAACGCCGATTTTCACCTGACAAACGTGCCAAGCTCTGGGCTGAGCTGTGGGACTGACACGGGGTGGGAGCGCAGCCACGCTAACACCTCGCACTGGGCTAGGGCTGTAAACCGACACTGGGCGTACGCGTTGCATAGATAGAGATCAGATCAGCCAAAACAAGGCCACTGGCATGAGAGGTCAGACAGACACTTGAGCTACCCCTGGAAGCTGCAGACACAGGGAGCTGATCTGGGTCTTACCTGGGCTGAGTACTTGGCGCGGAGCCTGCCTGCTTCACAGCCCTTGTCGCACACCCGGATCTGCCTGGCCTGTTCCAGCTCCCTCTTCAGTCGTATCCGAGACTCGTTGGCTTCCTTCATTTTCTTCTCGTTCTCAGCTCTCAGACGTTCAATCTCTTTCCTTAAGTTGCGTTTCGCCTCTGTCGCTTCTCTCAGTTTCTCTTTCTTAGCCACCCTTAGGAACTCCAGCTCCTGGAAGGCAAAAGCAGTTGAACCTGTGAGGGCTGAGCACCAGGGACCGGATGAGTGCAAGGGACCAGACCTGCAAAGGAAGCGCTCCAACCCCAGTCCCCACCGTCTGGTGGTTATGACCGAGAAGGCTCAGGTCTGAACCCCATTCTGAACTTCGTACTTTTCTCCTTTAAACCAACATGAGTTCCTACGCTCAAGATACCCTGAATTCTTGGATAATAAAAAGCTCTATGCTACAGCCACATTTTGCTTTGTCAAGCAAAATAGCTGTGACCATCTGTGACTGAATAAAGATGAAGTGCAGTTGGAGAGAGCTACGAGCAATGTGCTCTACACTCAAAGTTCCAAACAAACCAACTGTAATGCCTGCACTTTAATTGAAGACACCGAAATACACAGCATTATGGTAAATGCAATTCGTGCATGCCCTTTGTGTACAGCAAAGCTCAACAAGAAAGTTTTCTGCTTGCTGAGAAATCAGGAAGCAGTTCCGTTTTATCAAGTCCCCCCAAAATCCACTTAAGGCAAGTATGAGAAAACCCAAATTGTGTACCTTCCTTCCTAACTCCCAGCAGTTTTGTTTTGCTGTAGGTAACTGGTGTGGAGCCCTCTGTCTCCTGGCAGCCAGCCCATGGCCTGCGCTGTCACAACATCTGGAAAACTCCAGGCTAAAACCTTAAACTAAATCAAACCCATGCTTTGCTCTGGAAATTGCCCCTCTCACCGATCAGGCTGGTAATGGGAGCTGCTACCCTGAAATCTCCAATCCAAGAGACAGCCATTAATTGAAGTGGGAATGACAAGGGACCTAAAGGCACAACGGAAAACTCGGAAGTTGTTCAAAAGCTGGTGCTGAAAGGGACGTTCATCACAAAACCGTGGCTCACTAAAGCTCTGTCTCCTAAATGGTTAAACTCAAAACTAAAGTTCGATGTTTTTCTCGCCCAGAAGCAGCATTTCCTCTGTCAGAGTCAAACCCTCGCAGCACCGTGTTTCTGTTAAGTAACGCTGCGCCGGGTCATGGGAAATTCGCTCTTTTGACAATCTCACTTCCCAGCCAGGCCCCGTGAGCTCGGCCTCTGCGCTCGCTCCATCTGCAACCGGACCCCGCGGCTGCCCAGATGGAAACGGTGCCCTATTCCCCCTCGCTCCTGTGCGTTGCTTCCTTTCGTGCCTCAACACTCAATTCTGCTTCACCAACCACTTCATGTAACTCCTGCTTTACTTCAAGTACACACTGTATATTTAGTTCAGATATTTTACAGTGACCTTTAAATATATATTGCTTATAAATATTTACTTTTAAATACATAAAATAAAGCATGCATTTAATGAAACACAAGGGAATGAAGTGATTTGCTCAAGGTGACCATAAACAAGCAGTTCAGGTGAAAAGAGTGCTCAGCCTCCCTCCTGGGGCCTGGGTGTGCAGCCAGGACAGGAGGAGCCACCCCCAGCCGAGAGGTGCATGGCACAGACTGCCCTGCTGCGCTGCAGCTCCGGTACAAATCTGAGCTGGCAAACTTTGGTTACAATTCACAGAATCACAGAA
>NW_010165625.1:130182-133800 GCF_000695765.1 Mesitornis unicolor | reverse complement strand
ATTTTTAGGGACTTCCGTGGTCACTAACCCACTAACCTTTGCATCATGGTTGCTACCTCCGCTTGAACGTAGTCCGAAGATCATCCCATGCATGCTCACCGCTAGTGAGTTGTGTTATATCCCCTTCCCCTCTCCGCCCTTCAAATCCAGTTTACATACCCACTTCACCCCCATCCTTCAAATCCAGTTTAAAGCCCTGCCTATGAGCCCTGCTAACCCTTGTCCCAGGAACCTTTCCCCCTTCGAGACAGACGTACCCCATCTTCTGTCCCCAAAGCCGGTGCGGTGTAAGTCGATCCGTGATTAAAAGCCCAAAGTCCTGCCTGTGGCACCACTCTCTGAGCCAGGCATTGAGCTGTTGGCTCTTTCTGTTTCTCACCTCAGATCTCCCTGCAACTGGTGAGATACAGAACACTACTTGTGCTCCAGATCCCTTAACCAGTTGTCCCAAGCCCTTGAAGTCTGTCTTCATCGTTCTCAACCTACTTGTTGCAATCTCATCACTGCCTACCTGAAAGACCATCAATAGGTGGTAGTCAGAGGGTTTAACTAGGGTAGGGGGTTTCCTCTAAATGTCCTTGACCCTGGCTCCTGGGAGGCAGCAGACTTCCCTGAGGAGTGGGTCTTGTCTACAAATAGGACCTTCCACTCCCTTCAGAAGTGAGCCCCCTATGACAAGGACCCATCTGTCTTTCTTACTTGAAGACATTTTTATGCGTGGCTTCCTCTGATTGAGCCTTGGTGGTACCTCCGAGGTAGGCGAGTTGTCTTCTTGCTCTTCGTTCAGTTCCACTTGTAGAACATCATACCTGTTTTGCAAGCGAACCTGGAAGGTGGAGCAGTTACTGGGGGGAGGGCACGCCTGTTGCGCCAGGAAGAAACATGTTTCCATTCTTGTTGGTCCCTGTCCTCTAAGTCGACCCGTTTGCTATGGTCAACCTGGTATATAAAGGCTAGGGAGATCTTTGCCTCCTTCTCACAAGCTTTGTCTAATTGTTGGGCCTCCCTCACGGAAGGGAGGATATGGCTCCAATGGTCTGTCTCTTTGTCACTCCCTGAAGTGTGTGAGTGAAGGAGCAGCATTGGTCAGAAGCAGGAAAATAGGAGATACACCTGTTACGATTTGTTTGGAACCAATGAGACAACATGTAGGAAAATGCATTATTAAATACAGTTTTCAATAAACATCTTTTGGGGCTAGTTTTACTGCTACAAAGTTGGCTTGTATATTGCAAACATTCCTTTGCTATAACCTAGAATTAATCATCTGCTCCTTGGAGCTATTGCAGTAAGTACCAAATGAATACCCAAAAACAGATAAAGAAATGTTGGCATTCATAAGTAATGTACTGTGCCTTTCTTATACAGCACGAATGGCAAAATTCCAGCAACAAAAGCTCTGGTGCCTCTGAGCTTCCTGTTATCTCTGAGGGAAATTAATTGTGGTTATTTAATGCAGGAGACTTGTATTTAAATACTGCAATAGCCATGAGGTTTGTGTGAAGTATGTGGGAGCAGGAAGCACGTATCTACTAAATGCATAGACTATTACAGCACATATGCAAGGAAAGCTTTAGACTATCAGGCTCACTTTTTCTATTAATTGCTTATTGCTCATTGAGTGTGTGTCAGTAGAAATGTGACTCACAGCCACTAATTCATGCTTTCCATCAGAAATGCAGATTGATGGTGGTCTACAGGACCCTGTGTCTTTATCTCCCTACAGAAATACCATCGCACTGCCAGTGCTCCTTAAATCCTCAGGTTTGTACTGTTTAGCACTGTGGTTTTCCTTGCCTACTATTTAAAAGCCAATACAGTGCCTTAACTGTCTGTCATCTTTGGCAGTACTGCAGAAACACACCACGCATGTTTGGAAAGGTGTACAGCTCTTCCCTTCCCTACTCCCTCCCTCTACCAAAAAAAAAGAAAGAAGAAATAAGAGCGAGGAAATAACTGATGCTGAGGACTCTATTTCTATAGAAAGACTTGAAGGACATATCTTTTCCTAACTGGCTTAGCTACAACAGTGGTTACATGGCTTTTAAAAGAAGATACGAGCTCCAAAACAATAACCTTACACAGCAGTCTCTACAGGAAACGTGTGTTGCTGTTAAGTAAGCGGGCACCTAAACTGAGCCAGGACATTATCCTTGCCTGCAAAACAATGCTGAGCTCATGGGCTTCAAAGCATTTAGGGGACATGCTGGTTTGACTCCAGCGCTGACAGCTTTTTCAGCCCTGATGCACTAACTAGACTGGTGAGCATGGGTCAGGGGAGTCTGGAGAGGTGGTCTGATCTCCTCTGTGTGCACATGCAGAGGAAACTACTGAATAACAGAGTTCTAGTGATACTGCAAGATCTTGAAGGGAAGACGACTGCTTTTCTCTTTTATTTTTATGGTAGGTCTACATCTGGTAGCAGCAAGACAAGTTTGCTTAATAGGCTTCTACACTGAGCTGGAGGAGTCTTGTCTGCAGTGATAGGGCAATTAATGTAGTGCCAGCCAGCTCTCGTGGGACTGTCACTTGGACAGCTGGATTTGGTATTCGTAATGGGATCCCTTCTTATGTCATGGAAGTTCCTTAAATGGAAGGGCTTTTCCTGTCACTGCTGATCTGGGGGGTGACAGGTCTCAGAGGTTCCTCTGGCACTCTGCAGTCCTTTTTCAGGGTATCATTTCTCAATTGAGAGTGGAAGAAAATGTCAAAAGAGATGGTGCCAGTACAGTGAACGGAATTGTTGGACAGATTGACTGAAGTGATGCATGCATGATGTATCTATAAATTAAGACAATTAGTAGAAGGAGAAGTACATATATATATATTTTTAAGACTGTAGAAATGTCAGCAAATGTTCTGGGAAAAACAAACTGATTAAAAAGTAACAATGAGGCTTTTTCTTTTTTATCTTTTGGGAACTTTTTTTTTTACCTCCTTCTTCCCCTCTCTTCAGCATATTTTTGAAAAGTAGAGTCTCAAAACAAATTTGTCCTGCTGTTGCTGCCTGTCACTTAAGTGCATTGTAAACTTGAGAGGAATAAAGAGAAAATAAAGGAAGAATCAGTCCTCTTTATCATTCACATATAAGAGAGGATATTTTTAAAATTTCTGTCCATGACATTTTACAATCTACTAATTGTTACGTATGTGCATTGTGATTACAATAAGTGTCTAATTTCAATGATAAAAACAACAATCCACATACTAGAGAATTCTCATGTTGAATGTAGATGTGGTTAAGAAGTATTGACTGGAAAATGTTGAATGATCAAGATCAGCATCAGTTTTCCAAAACACTTTTTAGTTCATATAATTAATTAATGTGAGATACACTGAAACAAAAGAAGGAAGGATGATGACTGAAAGGACATCAGGAAAAGTTTGTAGGAGTACTACTAAGTGCTCTCCTGCAGATTTAAGAGTCATGCTTAATGGAGTAGCTAGCCAGATTGATGATCCACAGATTTGTTTTGTTTTGTTTTTCTCCTGACCGATCTGCCTCAGCTTTATTGGAAGAGCCGAAATAATTATACCTAAAACAAACAGTAGAGAGCGCAAGAGCTACAAATTCTTCCTTTTCTTGACTGTTCATGGAATAAAACCTAGGCATACTCT
>NW_010165625.1:82335-130151 GCF_000695765.1 Mesitornis unicolor | reverse complement strand
ACGCTCTTCTATCTTAGACTGTTTTGCTTTTCTAAGAGTCTTGGAAGGACCCTGACCTTCAGAGGTTTGGTGAAGCAAGGCTACGCTTGTGCCGTGGTCAGATACAGTTCCTGGAGTACTCTTTGCCCTTCTCCCCTGATCATCTTGGCTGGAGGCCCTCTGAAGCATGGTACTACTCTCTTTGCTCATGTGTCCAGGTTTTCCAATGGAAACCAGATATCCAGGGCAGCGTATAACCACCTTTGGACAGGTAGTTAAGACCTCAGAGTTGGGAAATACTTCTGGGTCCTTTGCTGTTTCCAATAATGTAAGAGTCTCTATCTTTTTCTTCCAAAAACATCTCTTTTGCAATGCAGTTTATTAATTCTGAAGCACTGCAGAAATGGTAAACAACTTGGAAAGTATGGAAATAAAGATCAAAACAAATTAGTCAGATGTCTTCTTGCCAGGATGTGAAGTTAAATAGATTACAGATATAGCATTATTAATTAGTATAAAATCTGCTCTAGCTTTGTGCCATACTTTTTCCCTTTGCCTCTCCTTCTTGTCATTATCCCTCAATTTCCTTTTCCCTTTCTAATGTTTGCAAATTATTGTGTTCCTCTGAAAAGATTTAAAATGACTTAATCATATTGAAGGAAAATACTGTGAATCCTCTTTGCTTTAATAGCAGTGAAATCTAAACGTAAGAAATTGCTTTAATTGGCAGGTAAAAGTTGTGCGGGTCAAATAATCTTTATCTGATGGAAGAAAGATCAGTAAAGTGGTCCTAATTAATTCTATGGATGGTTCATTTCATCAGATCAGCAAAGAAGTGCTTCAGTTGTATCTTAATTAGCGTTTTATGTTCTAGATCTTCTACAGAAATGTGCTTGAATACCTCTTTTTTTATGTGTATTTTCCACCTTATTGAAAAACAAAACCAAAAACCACAAACTTTTTTTTCTAGATTAGTTAAAGGATTCTGATGAATCCTTTAATTTGATGAATCAAATTCTGATGAATTTGCCAAAACTTTACATTTTGAAGAATATGCACAGAAAAGAGATATCCTTTAGTAGACAGCATGAGTTTACTTTGCAGTATGAGTTTTCCTATTGGAACTTGACAGCATCTTTGGATTTTACTGTTTGATGGATACAAGCTGCTCTTCCATGGGAAGCCAGAGATCAAGCTCTCATCTTTATCCTTTCCACCATCATTTTTAACCTCCGTAACAGACCTAAGAGTTCTCAAGTCTAAAGGAAAAAAAAAAATCTGGAACCATATAAAATTAACCACAGTCGAGTTATCACAGAGTTAGTGGACAGGCAGATGTTTCTTGTTCCAAAATACATTTTTATCATTTCTGTAAATGAAAAATATAGATGTAATTCTGTAGGACAGAAGGGACAGAAGGGAAGAAGACTAAAGATGGAAGAATATGGAATTACAGGATTTTTATGTATATATACAGACATATATTGAAATATTACAGACAATGGAACGTACACTGCTAATTACTTTTGTCTGTTGAAAATTAGCGGACTGGGATTTTATTTTTATGAACACTTCCCTCAAGAAGCGGAAAACCAGAAATCATGTGGAGAAAAGTGCATGGTGAAATACAAAAAAGTTATGCTCTTTATTCAAAGTGAAAAGTCCTACCTTCCCAAATCTTGTAAAGCTCAGGGAAGCAGCAGCTTCTGTGAGGTGAGATGTAAGATAAGTAGCAAGGAAGCTAAAGAATTACAAAGGGCAGCGATCATTCTTGAAGGAGTGAGAGTGCTGCACGGGAATAGAGAACCAAGTGATAAAGTCATGGTGTTTGGGAAAACTGTGCAGCACAGATTGGGTTTTGTAATTATATCAGAGGGCCTTCCCTAACCATTACAGAGCTTACTTGTACTAATCATGTGACAGAGAAGCACACCACAGATAGAAGAAACCAGAGGAAGTTAAGACTGTAGAGGACATTATGCTCCTTATATGCTGTTCTGGATTCTGCCATGGCATTTGAGGCTTGGAAGTTAGAAACTGTAGTACCCAGGACTATTGTATCTTTGTAAGCTTTCTACATTAATATGGTATATATTTTTTTTATTGAGATCAATAGGTTGCTGATGGCAAGTGCAGATTGAGGTGCTCATATGGGCTTTTGAAATTTATCATATTGTTAAAAATATACATGTACATAAGACCAACATTCAGGTATGTTATGCAAAGAATTTATAAACCACCTTCTCTCGTGTTATTTTTGAGCATGATTTAGATTTATCCACATATGTAAAATATCATCTTACTTCCCACTAAAGCACAACCTTTTTGCATTAATTTAACAGACTTTAAAACTGGATCTGTGTTCATAAAGAGGCCAGCACATCAATAGCATTAGAAGTACTTATTGATCTGGAAATATCAATCACTCTGGAGGCTGAACATTTATCTGTGCTTCAAGAATCTTTTTCTGCCCATTACTTCATTCATTGGAGCTTTGGAACATTATCAGCTTGAATAAATGTCTAAACTCCTCTTCCACCTTTGAATATTTTTCCTTTCTCTCCTCCCACAAATTTTGACACAAGATGGTAAAACGACATGAAGGCTTCTCACACTTTGTCTTGTTTATCTTAATCAAAAGCCTTTGGACGCTGCTAGGTAGAAGTGGTGTACCGGCACTTCGTTGCTCCTTCACATCAGATCTTGATCATATGAAGCCTGCATCATTCTCCACACTTCCATGGCTTGCTTTAAAAATACATGAAAGACATGTATTATGTAATGCCTGTCTTCTCTCAAGCAAAGTAAATGCTAATTAAAAGCAGGAAAGAACACCTTAAGTTAATGGAAAATAACAGCTTTTAAGACTTCTGTTTCATGGTTTGATTTAAAAAAACACAGAAAGAAAACATGGGAATAGCATATGTAATGGAATTGTAAGGAAAATAATTATATCACATATTTGTTTATACTTCAATACACTGTAGTCCATCAGGAATGCTTTCAGTGTAAGTGAATGTACATAATTACTGCTCTGCTGTTCTGATTACTCATTACACCACAGACTGTTACAAGACGAGATCATTTGGTTGTCAAGATTTAGTCATAGTCATTAGTATATCACCTTTATCTTAATTCAGAATGTGATGTTTTACTACAAGCTGCTAGTGGTACATTATATGCACCACTACATTTCCTAAGCAGGGAATCAATTATAACTGTTGTTTATCTTCTACTCTTTCCTGGTGGAAGTGGACACTAATTTTACTCCACTGAGTAATATTTTTTTATTATTCATCCTTTCTGTCACACCCAGATATGCACAAGCACAACATGATGGAAAGCTTGCAAGTACTGTGTCAGAGCAAGAATTGAGATATGAGGTAAAGCACAGATGAATACTTCTGATTCATTTTAGTAACATAATTTCATACTGACTGCCCAATGACAGAAATATATTGCAAAGAATTCAGACTCTTTATAGTAAAACTATATAGAAGAAAGGTAGTTTGTTTTGGGTTTTTTTTAAGTTCTTTTTGGTGATATGTAAATGTCTGGATCTTACCAGGTGCTTTGTTTCTGACTTTAGTTCCTCTTCAGTGTGAAGTTCCCATAGAGGTACATAAGTAAGATGGTTCACAGTTCTGTGATTTCTTCTGGATGGAAATAACTGTCCTAGCACTTGAGTAGGAGCACTCTTTTAGATCTCGTTGATACCAGCTGGTGATAGCAGCTATCCTCAAACACTCTTGATCTGTACATTCAGAATAGATCTTTGGTTGGGATAAACCAATGCACCTCTGGTGGCTTAAACTTTTGATTGAATCTGAGCATTCACATTAAACAACTGTATTTGTCTATGTTAGGAAATTTAATTCTCAAGTACCCTTATATATTTCAAAGAAGCAAAGTCCACTGAGATAATTTTAAGTCAGCCCTGTGAATGGGATGCGTGTGTTGTCTCTCACATGCCTGACTTAGGGAAACTAAAATTATAACAACAACACTTTCCTTTCTCCTCATAAGCATTCATTTATTCCATTTTCTGTTGACATTAGTGCCAAAAGTACCAGCAATAGTACTTTATTTAGTCAAGGTTTTTTGGGGATAGTCTGACCCATAGAGACAGATCTTAATGAAAGAAACATCTTAGTGGGTGAAAGAGTTCTAGCCTGAGAAAAGGGGTTTGTGTTTATGCTGGGCTTTGCTTATGAAAAGCAAGATAGAAAAAATGTGAATACATTTGGAAATCACCATCTAGCATACTACTGTGCTGCACTGAACTAAAACTTTCTGCTGAATCTGTGTCTCCACAATGTGGTATTCATTTTATCCAGTGAGCTGGAATCGCAGGACTGCTCAACAAGTGGTGGTACACTACATTTGGGCTTGTTTTGACTGTTGATACTGGAATGAAGAATGGAATTGGCTGATGGTATTTGACACAAATATACACGTGACAAATCCAGACCTTATTACTGAGGCTGCTGTGGTGAGCAAGGACCTGTATGGGGAAGAGTTGTGCAGGACAACATCTGATGGTGTGACAGGAGTAAATCCTGTCCCAGAGCCTGCTGCCCCACTGGGAACCTGTGCAAATTAGTTGATGGAACTGAAAAGGTGGTGGGAGGGCAGGGAGTGTTGTTGATCTTTGCTCAGGGCTTTGGAGTGATGCAGGTCCTTGTTACATGGGCATGTATTGGTCTTCACGTAGTTTCAGAGGTATTTTAACTCCTCAATGTGGTATACTTCTGCTCAACATGAATTTAGCTAAGATGTTTATGTTTTCTTTCAAGACTCCTCATCATTTCATCTAAGGTAGAGTCAAGGTTTTTCTTTAATTTTTTTGTTTGTTTCACGAGTGAGCTGTGACAAGGCAATCTACACAGCATATAGCACTGGATGATTTCTTCAATCAAATGTTGTCAGGCATTTGTTGCCATAATACCAGCAAATTCAGTTTGGCTTTGTTCATTGTTTTTTTTCAACTCAGAACTGAGGAACAGAAATATATACTTTCCAAGTGTGGAAGAATGCTCACAGCAACTGAAAAACCTGTGAGAATAGGTGGTTGTGAGAGTGCTGGGGAAAGGAATGAACTGTCTGCAGTGTATCATTTGTGCTCTCTCTCTGATTAAAGAACTACAGCCAGCCAGTGAGGTAGCAGAAGTGATAACACAGCTCAGGTGATCAGTCTGAAAAATGGGTTCCAAATAACATGAATAGTAGTTGTTTGACATATTAGTTGCAGTGGATTGGTTCTGCAAATTTTTATGTCTGCATTAAGCATTAGCAGAATAACTCTGGGTATCAAATTTGTTAACAATGTGATTTTCTCATGATTAATATGTGAACAGAAAAATGAGGTACAGTAGTTATGTAAATGGTGGATACTTCTGGCAGAGGCATTTTATCAGACTGCCTCAGCATTTTTCAAGTATTAGTCAAAGCAGTATCTGATATGAGTATTTGTATAGCTTATGGCAGTAAGGGAACTGATGCCTTCTCATTCCGTAGGCTATTTGAAAAGACAGCTAGATTCACATAAGGATTTGGCATCGTTAGTCACGTCTAACAGTTTTATGGTTGCCTTGTCAATCTTTAATAGAACTCTTGCCAATGTTATGCTCAGTTTCATTTTGAAATAATTTTCAGGTTAGATTGAGGTTAAAGAAGGCTTAGTCAGCACTTAAAATCTGTGCTAAATTTGTTTCTGATTCTGAAACTATTACAGGAAGCCACAGCATGCATACTGCAGGAAGTGTGAGCATCCTTTACTGCCAAAACCAGAAAGGTTGTTTTATCTGGTTTATCTGAATGTAGCCTGGTAGAACCAGAGTAGTATGATGTCTAGAAACGTCCCCCTGGAGAAAATTCCAAAGACCTGTCTTTTTTTGCCTGTGCATTGTACCTTCATTAATGTGTTTTGCATTTCCCTTCCTGCTGTTGTTGACACTGTGGATATCCAGTTCTTATTTGGTACAATAACGTATTGTACTTATGTTGCTTTATACCCTCACTTGTGACTGCTAAGAGCAGACTGGAGAGTCTGGTTGGGAGAGTTACTTGACTGAGCTTTTGACATAATACTTTCTTGAATCCAATTTACAGACTGCCAGAGACAAATCTCCTGGTGAAAGAACAGAATTTTTGAAAAATTTAGTCTATATATGCAGAACTTTTAGTGGTGTATTTTTATTGCATTTAAAGCAACAAGTTCTTTAACCAGAGTAGGAGTTGTACATGTACATGAGTGGAAATTAGGAGTCCTGAAACAGGATAGCAGAAATCTACCAAAGTGCTCTGGTGCTGGGTAAAAACTCTAATTGATGTTACTTGTACAGAAACTGGTGAGCATTAAGACTGTGGATGGTTTTCTGTAGTTTATTCCTTTCAATTTCTCTACCACTTCTAAAGCTGCCAGTGCATAACTGAACAATTCTTTCCAGCTATTCACATTGGATAAGTGGACAAACCTTATTATGTACACTTAACTTGTTGCTTGTTGTGGTTTGTGATTAAGCCAGAAAGCACTCATTTATTTATTTATTTACCTATTTATTTATTTATTTATTCCCTCCTCTCTAAAACATTTGCTATCAAATGAGACTTAAAATGCAATCCATGCAAAGAAATTCATATAGCCTAGGAGATTATCTGGGGAAATATCATATGATGCTGGAACCTTTTAGGCTTCATAACAGCAGCAGTACTAGCATCTTAAAAGGCTGTTTACAAATTTTAATAACACCATACATACATTAAGCAAAATGGAAACAATAGTTTGAAAAGAAAAAAACACTAGATCCAAGTAGCTATGCTATGAAACGTTATTAACCCAGGAATGCTGCATACCTCCTGCAGGAAAATGACATTCTTGATGTTTTCTGGGGAATGCTTTCTCAAAGCAAAGTTTAAGGCAAGTACACTTGCAAACAGATATAGTTGGTAGCATAATTTGATTGTTTATTAGTTATAGTTCATTAGTCATAGATCTTCTGCTTCTGCACTTCAAAACACTAAGGCTAATGGTTTAAAAATTTTTGACTCAAATACAAGTACTTTTAGGAAGAAGGGTCTGTTTTGCTCTCTGAATCCTACAGAAGAGATTAGTGGTGTGCTGTGAAAAGTACTCCAGATAGTGAGTCTCTGAAAGCAATAGGCTTTGATTTTGCGTTGTGTCGTAGTATCTGCAGAGTCTGTCTGATAAACAAGCAAAAATAAGTGGCCTATTGTTTGTGTATGCTCTGGGTTTAAGGTTTTTGTTTTTTGGTTTTGGTTTTATTTTTTGTCATGTTTGTAGTGGAATAAACAAGGGTCACAGTTCCTCAGTAGTCTGTATTTGTGAGTCTCTTGAAATGTAACCCAGCATGAGGAAAGAAGCTCTGTGAGCTACAAAGTATGCCTTATTGAACTATGACTTCTTCCTCAACTTGCTTATAGAATATCAGTCCTGAAAAAATTAGTATTCTCAAGAAAGATTTAAAGGGCTTTAAGAAGATCTTATACTTTATGATAGAGTTACAAAGCATACTTTGCTCTGGATCAAACAGGACATAATACAGGAATTCTTGGAAAGCATTTCATCTTTATAGTTCAAGTTAAATTTGGGTCAAAAAAATACCAGCAAATGTATTAATAACAATTCAGTTGCTTAGGTTATTCTTTCACTGAGTAAAAAGAATACTTTAAAGTTCAAAACCAGATATATAGAGCTTGCCTTAAAGGTACTATTGATAAAAATTTATCTGCATTGTAACTTACATCACATTTAAGAAAATGGCATTGACTTTGGATTATAATAGCCACACCATTCAAAGAAATGATACAAGAACCTATCCCAGCTGTAGTGATTCTGGTTACAAAAGTGGGTACAAAAGCTGATATGACAGAGTGTCACACAAGACTCTTGGACAGACTGGCAACAATCCTTGGAGCAGGAGTGTGACAAGCAGTAGCTGTCTAGGCCACCGGTTTACCATTTGTCCAGTTGCTAATGTTGTCTCCAGAGAAAAGAATGGCCACAGAGGCAGCGTGAGTCAGTGTGCTAGAAATGTGGGAGAGCTGCACTTTATGGGACGATAGGATCCCCATCCTATTGGCCTTCAACTCAAAAGAGCCACAAAGGAAAAAAACATGCAAGAAAGAAAAGCAAATAACAAAAAAAGAAAAAGCAAGACTGCTAACATCAGTAAGTACTACAAATCCTTGTCAGATATAAAAACAGGAGTATCCCCTGAACTCTAGTTCTAGGACCTCCCCCCTCAGAACCCAACTTGCTCTAGAATCATATTCTGACCTAGAATCATATGATAACATAGAACCATCAAGTGAGCTAAACCATCAAGCAGGCTAGAACATGCTCCAAAACCAAGAAGCAGTCCTGAACCAACAAGCAAGCTACAGCTAAACTGTGGTCCTGAACCAACAAGTAAGCTTGTTGACCATCCTGTTCTGGATCCAGCGATTGAGCTAGAACCTGATCTAGACCCAGCAACTAGACAAGCAATGAGCCTTATCAGATCAATGAATTAAAGCTGTGGCAGAACTTGTTCACCAGAACTCAGCAATCAATGATTGTAATGTAAAGTCACTTTCAGGAAATTTTCTATGCTTCCACAAGACACCTGCTGGCTATAAAGTTATAACTATATATATAGTCTCTCCCAGTTTTTGCACACAAGGTAGCTGAAGAGAACTGAAAGAATTTCTCATACATCTCTTTTAGAGCAAGTACGGGTAATGCAGTTTCAAGCATTTGCAAAGTGATAAAACTACACGTGTGGTTGAAAATGTTTATTGGATATGAGAAAATAAAAGCATATGATTTGTCTTAGAAACTAAGCAGGATAGCGATGGATTAAATCAAATACAGGTCTCTATCCTAACCTGTTTCTGACTATGTCCCACGTCTGTCTGCCACTTGTGGTGAGAAGGAATGCTCAAAGATAATTTTGGACAAACCCTTGGTGTTCGGTAGGTCAGGCAAAAATGACTTTTGTTCTGTAGGGCAACCAATATGTGAGAGTCAGGGTGGGTTAGTTTTTTGGAATGGTGTCTCTAGCATGTTTTATTATCCCAAGAAGGCATCTATCCCTAGGTAAGCTTTGACTTTATCTATCTATTTATTTATTTATTTATTAATGCATTTCTAGCTACCTAGAACCTGATCTAGACCTGTAAGTGACCTAGAACCCAATCTAGAACCAATAAAGCATTTATGTGAGACAAACAGCAGTCCTGAAACAACAAGCATGCTAGAGTCAGTTGGCCAAGAAGGCCAGCAGCATCCTGGCTTGTATCAGAAGTAGTGTGGCCAGTAGGAGTAGGGAAGTGATCATGCCCCTGTACTCATCACTGGTGAGGCTGCACCTCGAACACTGTGTTCAGTTTTAGGCGCCTCACTGCAGGAAAGACATTGAGGTGCTGGAGTGTGCCCAAAGTATGGCAACAAAGCTGGTGAAGAGTCTAGAGCACAAATCTTATGAGGAGCAGCTGAAGAAACTGGAATTGTTTAGTCTGCAGAAAAAGAAGCTGAGAGGGGGACCTTATCACTCTTTACGGATACCTGAAAGGAGGTTGGAGTGAGGTGCACGTTAGTCTTTCCTCCCAAGTAACAAGTGATAGGATAAAAGGAAATTACCTCAAGTTGTGCCAGGTGAAGTTTAGATTGGATATTAGAAAAAAATTCTTCATCAAAAGGGTTGTAAAGCATTGGAACAGGTTGCTTAGGGAGGTGGTGGAGTCACTATCCCTGGAGATACTTAAAAGACATGTAGATGTGACACTTAAGGACATGGTTTAATGGTGGGCTTGGCAGTGTTAGGTTAACAGTTGGACTCAATGATCTTAAAGGTCTTTTACAATATAAATGATTCTATGATTCTATCCTGTGACATACATAAAAGGTGGGACAACGTCTGCTCAGATAAGAGAAAGCATTGACAGTGTGTCAGCATATGAGCAGAGACATTTCAAAAACAATAGGTGTAGCAAAAATTTGTAACCTTTCCTGCTATAATGGAGTCTTAATTCAGAGGGGAGGGAGAATTCTGAAAAAGAATCAAAAATCAGTTTCAACTGAACAAGCGAAAAGAGTCTTTGTAAGTATTAGAAGAACGAAGAAAATGAAGGGATGTGTAGGTCTTGCTTAATAGAGGAGGAGGAAAAATTATGGACTAGGAAGAGAATTTTGGAGAGTTATATTGCTAACAGATCTTGGTCCTTCTTCTAAAGAAGAATGGGAATGTAACCTGGTCAGCAGTCTTAGACACCAAGACCCAGTAGGATTAAACCCCATATATGGCCAGTTGCTTTCTTCCCATAGGCACATAGCTGAGGCTTCGTTTTCAACACACTGGTTCCCAGTCCTGACAAAGTAATTGCTGTCAATGCAAGACAGCTAATCTGTCTGACAGCTCTCATGCAGGACAGTTGGCATGTCTAAATTTTGCATCAGCATGACCTGGAATGAAATACCAAAAATGGGCAAATGTCTGACAGAACAGAATTAATTAAGACTGAGTTTGCAATCTGTTTTCCTTGGGAAAAAAAAAAGGTTTTACCCCTGCAAAAAGTAAAGCATGTTTTAGGTTTTTTTAAATACATAACTAATGGACTCGCATATGGCATCACTGTAAAACTTTTCCATTACAGTGATCATTGTTATTATCAAAGCAGGTAATAGCTTCGGTAATAGTAATAGGCATCAGCCTCATAGCAATTGAGGAGCTGCTTTCTTAGTGTTTTCAAGCAATTTCAAGAGCAGGTTTACCATTTTGTTCTATTTAAATTGAAAGTTCTCAGGTCCTCACAATAAAATTTGCAGTCAACATTTTGGAAGGAGGAGCATAATATAAAGTGAAAAAGTAAAGAAGTGTCAGAAAAAGTGTAGAAGAGGGACCCCAGCTTTATTCTCTGTCCCAGTCATATTTCCTCACTTCTGTTTTAAACCCAAAGCCAATATCCTTTCCATCTTTCATGCTGATACTATATTTTTCCTGATATTTGATGTGTACTGTTTTTACTGCAAAAATAATAAAAAAAAGAATTATTTGAGTGTTTATTAAAAAAAAAACAAACATAGTGAAATATTATCTCAGTGCAGAGAGAAGGTTATTGTAAGAGACCAATATGTCTGTACCAGATGCCTTTCAGAGGAAAAGTTGATGTAGAATCATAGAATGTATTGGGTTGGAAGGGACCTTTAAAGATCATCCAGTCCAACCCCCCTGCAGTGAGCAGGGACATTGATAGTAGATTAGGGTAAGCAGGGACATTGTTACTAGATCAGGTATGGTCTGATGCTCTTGGTATGTCACTAGCTCATGCTCTGAGCTAGGAAAGAGTAAGTCAGCCCCATCCTGGAAAGCAATCTGTTCTGCTATCTGGTGTGAAATGCTCATGTCAAACTAGTCCTAATGCTGTCTTGTGTTCAGTTGGCCTGGGGTGCAGGAGGGAGAATCAGAGTAGGTAGTCAGCACATGCCTGTGGCCATCGAGATGTTCCCTAAATGTGAAAGTTGGATTGGAGTTGTGCAACAGTGAAAGCAAGAATGCATAACTAAGAGTACTCAGGAGGAGCAAAAGCTAGCAGGGAGAAAGTCAGAAAGTCTGAGACTAAAGAGAATTTAAAACACACATCTAACCAACTGGAAAAAACCCTAAACAACTCTAAAGAGATTCTATTAATATACCTAAAGTAAGAAAAAAAACAAAGGCAAATAGAAACCCAAGTGTGTACTATAAAAGAACTAGTGACAAAGACTGAAACGGTCAATACAGTTTTCATGTAAATCATCACAACATACAGTGGTTATGTATGTAATGAAAATTATGTTAATGAGAAGATATAAGTGCAGACCATGATATGTAATAGTTAAGAATGGTGACGTTTAAGTCAGCAGGGACAAAACAGAGTAGCTTGCCCTAAGGCACTTAAGATCAGGCCAACTTCTAAACTCTTAGGGTTTATTTTTGAGAATTCATGTGAATTCCCTAAAGAAACATGGTGCTTATTTGTTTAAAGAGACTCAGGTAAATTTACAGCTGGTCAGCTTAACTTTGATTCCCAGGAACGTTCTGTACCAAATTATTACCCAGTTGTTTTGTAGCTTCAGCATAGTAGAGCATGAAAGTTAAACACAGGCAAAGCTGGCAAGGTAAATTTAGGAAAAATATTTACAATTAAAAAAAAAAAGGTCAGTATAGTTCAATGTAAAGCTGCTTAGGAAGTCTTGCAGAATTGTTTTTCAAGACTGAATGGCTAGGTGATAAAATGTCAGATGAAATCCAGTGCTGATAGATGTAAAATAATGATCCTAGGAAAAAGAATTTCTAATGTGTATACTATGATAACTTCTACATTAGCTATTTCCATTCAGAAGAGAGATCTTTAATGTCACTGAGAGTACTGCACTAGAAATATCATCTGTGTGATCAGCCACACTGAAATAGCAAATAGACTCATAAAAATTATTAGGGGGAAAAAAAGGAGAACAAAACAGTTATCTTTATGCCATCTATAAATCCAGACTTTGCTTGCACTTTGAATACAATGTACAGTTCTGGTCACTTGAAAAAGGACATGTGGGAAACAATTACAGAGAAGGGCAGCAAAGATGATGAGAGATAGGGAATGATTTCCATGTACAGATCTAATTAGGCCCACCCTTATGACCTGTAGAGGAAATACAACTGAGATATACAGAATGCAGAAGACTCATAGGGAATTTCTCTTCACTAATTCTCATTTTATTCAGTGGTACTTAGCTCTGCTGCATTCAGTTACAATTTTCTCTTCCATTCAGTTGGAACCGAGTATGGATATAATGTCTATGAATGTACACACCTTGGTGCACAAAATTTCACTTATTTGAGCATTATTATATTTGGGTAAGATTATATTTTTAAAGAAGTGTCTATTATGGTAGTTATTGAATGTCTTTATTTAAAGTGAGCTCTGCACTATGTCAAGTTAGATATTTTGATAGTCCTTTTAGTTGTCCTCAGCCATGACTTGCAACTCTCTATATGAATCTCAATGTTGAGGTCAATGTTATGGTTTTGCAGTGATAGAGAGAACTGTAACACTTATAAACAAAATTATAGCTTGGGGCTATCACAGCTTGGGGGAATAACGCTTAAGAGTTAACAGGATAGCAAATATTTAGCTGAAGCAATAGATCTTAGTCACTGTGTAAAGGGAGGTAGGCTACAGACAGTTCCTGATGAGGCCAAGGATGTCCTGCCTGAAGCCTCTTACAGCTCCTGATAGCAACAAGAACATTCCAGCAAATTGGTAAAAACTGACTTTGTGGTTTGGAGAAACCAAGGGTCCAGGGAGCATGTGCAAGGAACAAAGCAGAAGAGCTTAGTAGGGAAAAGGACCCCCTGAGACCCCAGCCCACGACCACCAGGAGACACTGCGCAGGCGTGACCAGACTTCTTGGAAAAAGACGGCCTCTTGGGGAAAGGCTATGAACATGCATAGCTGTTTTTGCATAGTAATGAATGTGCCACACTTACTGTATAAAAGCTAAGACAAGCTGCCACAGAAGGCGCACACGAATTCGGAGGAAAAGATCCCCCGTGTGCCAGCACGCTTAATAAATATATCTACTTTACAACCTTACAGGTTGTGGAGTCTTCTTTCCGCGGGTCAGTAGTACGACCACATCATGACTTGAAAGAGGACTGAGTACAAGAAAGAAGACTAGCTGATTTGTGAGTTCTACTGTGTCAAATGTCTCTTTGTCCTTACCAGTAAGCTCAGGTTTTGTCTTGGTTTTCTAATGCGAGAATTTTTTCTGGCAATAAAACTGAAATTGCATTATTTTGGGGACCATATATCAGGGACCAGAGTGACTTGAACAGGAAAGACTCTTAATTACTCTTAATTAGCTAATATGCGTGCAAAATGCTTTAATTCACACATTTTTTTCTATTTAGCAGAGCAGCAAGCAAAGTCCTAGGCAAAGCCAGGTGAAAGAGAAAAGGAAATAGGTTTCTTAATTAAAAAAAATCAACCCAGTTCCAAAGGAATTTGACCTTGTGGCCCCCAGTAACAAAATCAGGCAATGAGTTACTTGGGATTGAACCATCTCTAAGGTAGGCAGCTGCAACATAGAGTTGGAATTAATCACGAGAGGTTGTCTTTGTGCCTCACACGTCACAGGAGCCTACTGACACGGGAGACCTGGATGGCAGATCTCAGAACAGGAATAATCCCAGTTAACAAAAGACTGTCTCCAGTCACAAAAAAATTGTCAGAAAAAATTCAAGCTTTGTCCGAGACACTGCTTTTAATCAGTGGTGTGTGATTATGTGGCACTTCATTTATTTTAAACCTAAATTAACTTCTGTTATAGAGCCTCTGTTTAGTTCCTGTAAATTAAAAACAGGATATTACTTTTAGGGGCTGAGGTCATATTGAAAAAGTACACAGGTGCAAAAAAACAATAGCCATGTAAATGGGAAGCTTGTTATGCTTCTCTTGCAGTTATGTTCCTTATTACTTATTTTAAAGAGTAAATAGTGCTACATATTTTCTGTTACCTTTGGTTGAAGCAATTGCCACATTGTGTATTGCTGAACATTTTTATATATGTTTCCTTCTCCTTCCCCTACTTCTTCTTCCCCCAAGCTCCTTCCCACTGATCACAGAAAGCTAGCACTGGGAAAACGTAGCAGCAGGACACCATTGTCGCCTTTCCTCAGTGACTGGAAGGTGCTGCAGGTGAAGCCAAAGCCAGGATTTTGCAGAGTCAGGAATATTTCTTTAGTACTGTTCCTTCTCAGTGCTGGTGTGCTGTTCTTTTCCGAGTCTCCCCCTTCCCCTTGTTTATCTCACCATGAAACTAAACATGGTCTTCTTTAATCTTCTTCTTCAACTTGCCTCCCTATTACTTTGCCTTGAATGTTCTCTCTTCCCATTACTTTTCAGTTAGCTAATCCCTGTCTAATTTAACTGTCATTTGCAGAACTCTGTTGACCTGTCCTTGAATGCTGCCTTTTGTCTGGTTAAGCTGGTGGGTCTCCTGTCCCTCTAGAGCAAGTGCAGCAAGATGAGTTCAGGGACTGATGGCCATCTGGCAAAAGGAAGTGCTGCAGTTCACAGGGAATTCCTAAACCTAGCTCTGACCTCCATGGGTGCAGGGTTTGGGCATGACTTAGATGAGACACTGTATGGGAATAGACAACATTGTGTTCCTCTACCACCTATCTCTTTTGAAACACAGTGTGGTTATTTCTTGCTGTTATAGTTATTCCTAATGCTGACTTCAGTTTTGAAATGGCTGTTTCAGTTATGACTGATTTTTGTCACCCTACTGCTTACAGAACTATTTCTGCTTCCCCCAATATTTGATTCCATACATAGGCTGCTCTCAGAATTGATCCATCTGTTATTTGTTCCATGGTCATCAAAAGAAAGAGGCCTAGTATAGAAATAGGCAAGTAAAAGTCTTGTACTCCTGCTGTTCAGAGTAAACTGAGGTAGATATTGGCAATACATGTTAAAAGTCTTTGCTTTGACCTTGTGGAGTAAGTAGGGGAAAACACATTTGAAAGTTAGAGAGCAGACTAGGAGAGACTGGAATATAAATAGATTTATGGAAGTGTCAGTGAGTGAAGACGGAAGACAAAGTACTGTTACAATTCCTGTTCTCAAGATGAAACCTATTAGGCAGTGCTAGTACTGTGCAGGCCATCGCAGCAAGGCGATGCTGTCAGAACAGAGTTGGTAATAATGCCAGCTTGTAATTTGAAACTCAGAAGCACTGGAAGAGATAATTTACCCATCCTTGTGTGCACTTCAGAGCTGGTTAAGCATGCAGGTGGGTAAATTAATCCTTAAGTTGGTATTAAGACTTAATGAATCCAACTGTTTCTATTTAATCAGTTATAATGGGGCTTTCTTATTATGCCTCTATTGCAACTGGTCTCCAGCTTCGTATTGTGGATCTGTGACTCCATGGTGAAACCCAAACTACTTTACAGCAGAGCAGTCATTCCTGAACTATACCCTGAAGCCACATTGTAAGAGTGCAGAATTCCATCAGATGTAATTACCAAAAAGGATTGTAGTGATATTACAGACAGTATTATTACCAGTGAATAGCAGTCTTGAATGCAAAAAGCTCCAAAACTTTGATTTCATTTCTTTTGGAAATCTTTAAGGAGTGACCTGGTTACAAGGTTAAACCATCTGTTTTCTATTATCACATCAGTAAGTAGAAGAAATCCTGAATCTGCTGCTAATCACTGGAATTTACCAGCATCTGAATTTCAGGTAAATATCTGAGGGGTAGGATTTCAGCTTGCATGAAAAGGTCAGAAAATTAAAGGCAGCTTCCCTTAGCTGCAGGTCTCTCAAGACTCCCCTTCAGGCTCTTGCTGTGAAAAATAATAGTAAAAAAGAAGAAAGTGGGGAAGGGAAATATGAGCTGGCTACTATTGTTTCCCACCTTTGAGTGGAATTTATATGTACCACTAGTGACACGAGGTAGCAAATGCAATTAGATATCAGTGTGTATTATACTCATTTTTTACTGAAGTAAAAAACTGCATAGGGATGGTAGAGAGCCAAGAACCTCTATCTTGAGCTTTGTCACTGTTCACATGTGATTTTTCTACTCTGCTCTTTCATTGAGCCACAGGAGTCTCCTACCTGCCACCTGGAGAACCCAGAGAGTGAGATTATTCAGAGACTCCTAGGCCTAGAAGCACAGGAGAGGGGCCCTCAGAAACAGTGTAGAAGGTAGCACTGCAGTGGTGCTGTGAGACATTTACACAGCAGGCAGATTTTAGCCAGGAGAAGACTCAGAGGAAAGCTAGAAATGGTGGGAGGGGGAGTTTGTCCATTTGGTTGAAGTAAAGAGCAGGAAAGGAAGGAACAGAGACAATGCAACTTTGCAGTTGCCTTTTCCACTGAGATTTCTTTAATGTTTCAAGGCTCATCTCTCTGCTGTACTGACAGAATGGGATTAAACACAAGGTGGGTGGAAAGGGAGGAGGAAAGCATACTGAGTAGATTTTAACCAGGCCAGCTTCAAAGTTTGGGACAGCAAGCAGCTATAATAAGTACATGTATGCAAGCATTAACCATTTCATTTATAATATTGATGACATTTTTTTCTGCTGAGTTTTGCTACTGAACTAAGAAATGACATTTAAGTCATTTAATAGTGTATCAGTTATAGCACACCTTGCAATATCTGTGTCTTGATGTCACGTGTGTGACTGAAGGCTAGGAGTCATTAAACTCCCTCAGAAAGTGAGGGTTATATACCCATACTTCCTGTGCCTTATTATTTTTATCACCCACTCATAACAAAGGACTAATTATTTCTAAATGTTTTTATTATACAGATGCAGAATGCATTTTCTGGTATGCTCCCTTTGTAATGAAAATGATGCTTCAGAACAGTAATGAAAAATTAAAGACTAAAGCACATCCAGCATCCAGTTGTGCCTGCTCGTTCAGTCACACCAAAGCTTGCCCATAGCAAGCAAGTGGTATAGCTGGTGAAGAGACTGTGTAAGGCAGCAGGGTGTGCCCATCTGTACCTTTCTGTAAACCCTGTGGTAGGTAGCACAAGATAAGCAGGAACTTGTTTTGAACCTCCATCCAGTGGCATCTGCCCTGAGTACTGCAGGGAAATAGAATGGCAATAATTCATTTTGAGTAGAAACTGAGGAATTAAGGTTACAGCCGGCTCCCTACCAATAGCTGCTGAATGTGATGGGAAACCATTTTACAAGATGATGCTGGGAGGTTTTCGCAGTGATGTTGGCATGACTCTGAACCAGTGGGTGCTGAGATTTGTAGGATTTGCTACTTGTTATTCATTAAAGGAGAATTGCAATCAAAACAAGTCAAGCACTCCTGAAGAAATGTGGAACTCCACTTAGACAGCTGAAGTAAGATAAAATCCATGGGAGCTCAGCACTCCTTACTGGGATGCCAAGTCTGAAAGAAAACTGCATGAAGTGTAAGATTAGATCATTAGATTCAGACACTGGTTTATGATATAATAAAAACGCTTATGTCCTTTAGTACAGCAGAAGCAATAGGTGTGGGAGACCCTATGTGTTCCACAGTGCAGTGCATAAAAGAGAAGGTGAGTGGTATGGTTTAGCAGATGAGAAGTTTGCAGAGACAGCCAAGATCCGTGAACTTTGCAATGTACAGCAGGAAGGGCCAAGTGGATTTCCCTGCCTGGAAGACAGGAGACAGAATGTACATGGCTACTTAGTGACTGAATTTTCAGTTATATTTTTGTTGTTCATTTGCTTCACATCACTGTCAACTTTGTCATCTGCTGTAAAAATATTTTTAACTGGAGAGCTGAACACCAGTGAGGTAGCATCTGTGCTTTTGATGTTATAAACTGTTAGTATTTATAAACTTTCACTGTTCTGGCATCCTTTCTATATCATAAAATAAGCAGGGGAGGGGCTTCATTTTGTATTAGAATAATTTTGGTAAAACACTTTAAGTACTTTAAAAGTATTCTTTTAATTACTTTGCTCAATTGAGACTGAGAGATCATTAAGTCAAGAGAATTAAACAGTTGTTTCCAAGCTCTGATTCAGGTCTGTTTGTTAGTGAATAAAAATGAATGTGATTGTCTGAATCTAGTTCTCTTTTGTAGCTATTAAAGGACCATTTTTAATTGGCTGTAAACTCCAAGGGAAATATACAGAGTAGAAAGATGCATTGTAAGGATACTTGAGCAATGCTTCCTTATCTCTCTTTATACTAACTTAAATCATGTGGAGCGCTGAGACTGTTAAAATTGAACTAGGGTCAAAGAGAAGGAAGTTTGCTTGGAAAGTTAACATGCTTATTGTGCTCTTTAATGACAGATAAAAGAGTCAAAAATGAAAAATCCCTCTCTGTATTCTTTCCCTCTAGGAAAGAAAATGGAAATAAAGTGCTAAATTTATCTAAAGAGTTTATAAGTAGAAACTGGGGAAAACATTTTTTTTTCTTTAAACTTTTAATTTTTTTTTCTATTCAGTCTGTAAAAATTCTGTAATACAAACTGTTTTTAGACTCTTCAAAATATTTTGACAACATTTTTACTTGCTGCACAATTTATAAACACTTTAAAGCTATCCTTGATTTTTTTTTTAATTTTTTAATTTTTTTTTTAAATCATCAGTGTGAAAGCCAATATTTTTTTCCTGGAAGGTAAGAAAGAGAAAAATTTCCATCAAAGGCTCAGCCTATTTGCCATAAGGCAGAGAGGCAAAATATCTGCAAGCTGTTTAATAATCATTCAGAAAGACAGGGTTGAGATTTTAAGGCCAAGGCTGAACATTTGGAGTCACTTCAGTGGAGTATAACTATAAACGCTTGGTTGGGGTTAGTGTATGAACAGTTTAGTAGCAGAATTTTCCATCACATTCTCTGGGCAGAAGCTATTCCTTAATTTTTTTCTTTTAACATGCCTATAACATTTGTCTTCTGTGTTTGTAGATGATCTGGATCTCTAGTTTCCTTCGAGAGAAAGTCATGCCATTTACCTCCTGACAGAGAGACTCCTTAAAACAAAAAACCAAACTCCTTATTAACAAGGCTACAGAAACGATCTCATCCAGTGCAGATCAATCTCATAAAAGGGAGGATGAAGTTCTAAGTTATCTGTCCAATGCACACTGTGATTGTATGGATCAGATGTGATTCAGGGAATTGTGAGCTTTAACATGATTTTTGTTTCTGTGATATGACAGCAGCTTGGCAAGTCTGTTAATCTGGTTTAGTTTTTTCCTCACTTAGGAAAGTAGGAATAATGCTCCTGCTGCTATCTGCATTCTAGGGAAATAGCTCACTTAGTAGACCGGTATCTATGGCAGGTTTGGATTATATGATCAGCCCACAAGCACGTATTTTGTATGGCCCTTACTTGAGGTCTTGATGTATTTGGGCTGGTTATATGCAAACAGGCTTCCCTTTGAGGATTATTTTGTATATGTACTCTCTTCACAGTATGCCAGTATAATTTATAGTAATTGCCTCTACCCTTGCCAACTTTGCTCATTGTTTTCTAGCGGCCAGGTATTAGAACAGGACTCTGAAGTGATGGTCTATCTTTGTTTTACACGCTGGTGGTTGAATCTAACTGTTCAAAAAAGCAAGTCAGGTCAAAGTCAAAGGGAGAGGCTTCTAGATGGAATCACTGGGGAACTCTACAGCCTGCCAGGAAGAATGTATGATGAACACAGTGTGATTCTGATGTCTTTCAGATGGTGTGATGTTATCCTGTCTGACATTATCCTACTAGGTACATGATGTGAAATGGCATACTGTTGCATGTGATAAAACCATGTTGGATTAAAAGCTGGAACAGTAATGACAAATCCAAACAGGCTAACAATAGCTTTCTTGTAAACCAACAAATAAAAAACCCGCAGTTTTCTAAACTAACTATGGATCTTTTCATTCAGCTGAAGTTAATATAACTTCATGCAGGCTTAGCTTTTTACCATTACACGTACCTTCACACCCACAGACTATTTCTGGTTCTGCCTCTGAATTCTTAATGTTTAAAGTTTAGTAGGAAATTCATTGGCTGAGTTAATTAGTGCTGCAGCTACCACTTGTTTTAGTCCCACTGTAACTGTTACAATGGGAAAAAAGGTGTCACAGCTGTCTTCTATATCAGTCTGCTCTATCTGAAGTAAAAGTATGAATAAAACAAAGTTATTTTGCCATCTAGTCCTGCTCTGGGTTACTATAGCAATCGGCTTGTCCAGACCCTGCCTCAGTCCATCATTATTAATGGACCAGTTCTGTGAGTTGGACTTGTACTAAATTATCACTGGAATTAAGGGAAGCAGAAGCTTGGTCTGGGGTTTTGGAGTATAGGTGAATGTCCCAATGATTCTTCTCTATGTAATCTGACAAGTTCCAGATATTTGCATCTTTCAGGATGAACTGCCTAGGAACTGATCTTTTATCCATTAATGGCACAGGCAGAGCACATATTTTTACAGTGTGTGCGTATTTGAGCTGTTTCTCAGGGTATAATTTGCAGGTGTCATGTAATCAAAGTTTAGTCTAGCTTAAGGTTTTTTTAATAGCACTTTTCCCAGTCAGACTATCTCAGGGCACTTAAGTTAGACGGTGGAGTGGTTATATAGGCAATTAACTCAGTCATTACATGCTCAGCAACAGTTCACACACAGCTCTGTATATTACAACCTGGATTTTATAGAGGAATGTGATGTTAGTCTAGACACCAGGGTCATTTGCTCCTCTCTTAGAAGAAGCCTCATGGGACCTTTAAACTTTTACTTAGAGAGGCTGGCAAAGGGTCTAGTTTTATGATTGCCATTAACAGAGAACAGCAGCTGGACTTTCCTAAGTGTTCCATGCTGCAGTGTCAGCAGCTGGTTATTAAACCATGTCGTGATCCCCTTTAAAGCCCATGGCCTTCTTCCCCAAAAGGAAGAAGGTCAATCAGTGAGCAGAGCCGAGACAATTGTGGTTTAGTTTGTAATTGTCTTGAAGCTGTGTGGTTGGCTCTCTTGGATAGTGTATAGCTCCAGATGTCCTGAAAGTCCTTTACTGTTCTTTGATGAGGAATAGTCAGCTGTGATGATGTGATTTTTTAGGTCTGATGTTTTGGCCAATAAAGTATGCCCATCAGTCACACGTGGCAGATAATGAAGCATTCCCATAAAAAGCCTACTATAAAAGGAACTCTTAGAGAAAGACAGTCTTGAATGGTGATGAGCAATCTGAGGAGCTTGTTTGTGTGTTTTACTTTCTCTTTTAAAAATGGCATAACTCTGAAAGCTGCTTTCAGTCTTAAGAGTCCAGAGTAAGGCAATGTGCCAGATCACGCTTGCTTTTAGAGTACGACGCTGACATCCTGATTGACAGAACATGCAACTTAACCTCTTAGTGTAAGAGCAGGACTGCACTGCGGTTGCATCATCTTATGACAGTTTCCTTATGACAGATCATAATGATGTCTAAATACCAGGGTGAATGTGTGCAAACCGCACTGAGGGCAGTAACCTCTGGTTCAACACCATCAGTAGGAGATTAGGCCCAGACAAAATTAACAAGACATTGCCACATGGCAGAAATATCCTTATTTGTCTTCTTCACGACAGAGAATGGAGCACTAGGAGAGGGAAAAAATGTCTCTTCTCAAGAAGCAGACGTGCCTGGAAGGAATGCACTCATTGGTGGGGAGGGGGTAAAGAAATTAATTGTTAATGATATTTCAGGAGCAAGCAGCTCCAGACCAGGTTAAAAAGGTCAAACTCGTTAAAAGTAGATGTCTGCTTAAGAAAGAATAAGCTCCAATCTCTTCTGTAATTTTTTTTGTGAGAGTGAATGGGAATTTACCTAGAGCTCTGAGAGTTTCTGTTACAGGAACAACTGTGATTTCACAGTTACTAAGTTTCTGATCTAGAAACTAAAATGTCTGAATAGTGAAATTGCAACAGTAGGAACAAGGAAGACTGGAAGCAACTAGAGATGAAGAGAAGGGACAAACTGAGCATCTTCTCAGCAGTGGACAATTTTCTTCATTTTTTAGGGAAGGAATGTAAAAGTTGGTGTAGCTGTGCCTAGTATGTTAAAAGGGAATTTACAGCTGTTGTAAACACCCACTGGGCCCAGCTAAGATTATTTTCTACTGCATGCTTATAAGCAGTTTAAAGACTTGATAGTATTTCTAGCTGTGGGAAGCTAGAGGCAGACTGCTTTGCAGCAGCAGGAGCCACAGGGCAAAACATATCTGCTGTTGTTTGTGGCTTTTTTGAAAAAATTTTTTCAGTTCATTTACAATTTTGGTACATTCGTTCATATTTTGTGCTTTGTGGCACCTTATCTGCTTTGTGGCTCCTCTCAGATGTAGGTAGGGATAGATTATTTTTTTTTTTGCATTACCATGTAAACGTTGAAGGACTTTTCTTCAAAACACACCTCTTTGCAATAGTCATCTTGGCTAAGAGCAGGCCCTTGGAAACAGCACCTGAATTGGGCTCATCTGTTGAGAAGTGGTTGCTTTGACAGACTCTGTGATCTGGCTATGAACAGAAAACCCTTTGGAAGTGCCTGATGAAAAGCAGTTGGTTTAGAACAGCTGCCATGTGAGAAATGTTCTCATAACACAGGATTTTCTGACAGCAACATCAGGCAGTGAGATTCCTTTAAGTGCATGGCTCTGGTACTTGTCTAAGAGGTACTGGTGTGGCACCAGGTGATTTAAATTTCTGGATTTTATTATTATTATTATTTCAGGCACTCTCTTATGTTAAATGGTTCTGTGAGGTATTTCCCTTGCATCATGATTGTTAAAGTGATGTTATCTGCATGCTTGTTTTTAATAACCATTTGGCAGCTGACAGCACATATCTATTTTCTTATATATTGTCTTCCATTCTGTATGCATCATGGTTTGTTTATTTTGTTACTATTTATAGCGTGGTCTCCCGCAAGGCTGTGGGCTTTGGTGTAATGATTTTTTTAAGAGCAGAAATATCTTTGCAGTAATTTCATAAATGGAAAGTGACACAGAGAATAAACAGATGCAGTGACAGAACTAATACATATTATAAATTGGCTTTTCATACCCCCATCACTTAGAGGAATCTGTCAGTCCATGAGGCTAAGCTAAACTATTATGGATCTGTCTCAAGGAATATATGCTTATATCCTCCAAACATGATTATTTCTCCTGTCAAAATAAAATGGCACTAGATCTACATTTCTTAGGAAGTCTAAGGAGCTTTAATATGGAAAACATGGAAATTGCTGTAATTCACACACAACTATCATTCTTATGAGTGCTTTTAATAGAGAACCCCATAATCCATAATACTTTAAGAGAAAGCAGAGGAGGAATTTAGATGTTTGCTGTGACACGATGAAACCAGTCATAAAGACATTTTTAAAAAACGTATTTTAGCTATTATATATGAAATCTAATTATAATCATTGCAGAGAACTATTACACTGAAATGTTGCTGTGATTTTGGGATAATAATAGTTTAGTGCTTAGGATGTCCTAAAATATTGGTGTTATTTAAATTCAAGACCAAATGCTCACCTGGCCCTGAATGACAGAAGTCCACCATCGTCAGTTGTGCTGGAAGGTTTAGCAAGGAAAATGCCTTCTTTGTTTAGACTCAACTTCCAAAACTATCGTCATGTATCTCTCCCTAAAGACTGTGGATCTCTGAAGGGTGAGTTTTCTGGACAACAAGCAGGTAAAGAGCTTTGAGAACCTCTCAATCAATCCTTCCTGACTTTCTCCTGTGGCTGGTTTATAGGAATCCCAAAGCCAGCAGTGCTAGGGAATGCTTTTATACCCGAAATATGTTTTTTTTCCTCCTGTCTTCTCAGAACACAGCCATCCCCTCTGTAACTCTTTAATTCTTAATCTGCAAGGCCTGCATTTGTAGGAGTAGGCAACGTGTTTGCAACGCAGATGAAGAAGAGAGGAACTGACCGGACATCTGTTTTACTTTTAATAATGAATAATTGCTTACATTTCCAAATATGTTAGCTCTAAAGTATTCGTTCTGTACCTAAACCTCAAACCAGGCATTCACAGAGCTAATTTTAGTGTAAAGTAAAGCACTGAGATTAGGAATAGATGTCTTATATTAGGTAACTAATTCTGAGCATGCTTATTTTCTTGCTTTAAGAGAGCTGAGCTGTATGAGTAGTATTTTTCAGGTTTTGAGGCATTACCTCTGGACAGAGCTTGCTTTCTTCCTTTCCAAGCCAAACAAATTGCAGGGCACAAAATGTAGGATCACAGCAGGCTGCTTCTTTCTTCTTAGAGTAAGGATACCTACAAACAGCTGATCAACAGTAGTAAACTGTTGCAGACCTGGAATTTAGGGTTTGATTCAGCATTCTGATACCTGACTTAACAGTGAAGTGGTGTGCTGTTCTCTTGCTCTTCCATTTTGTTACTTAAATTCCTTCCCATTTTACTTTCAAATCAATGTCACTTCAGCATCAACATTAAGTTCACTAGTGAAACTGATGAAAAAAACCAACAAACAAATGCTAAAGAAATGTCAGCTGTGCTCTGTGGTACAGACACCGAAGCATTTTTCATGTCTCTGGCATAGTCATCAGCTAGTTTGAACCATGGTAAAATTGTAATTGGATCTAAAACAACTCTGAAATGTTGGTGCCAAAGGGCTTCTTCAAAATGGTTTTGTGCTTGTGCTTAGCTGTGTTAACCTAACTACTGTCCCATATTAACATCAGATGCTAATGGCAACTAAGTGGGTATAAAGGGCCAATGTAGGTCTTCGGTTATGTCTTTGCTGTCATAAAGCTCTAGGCTTACAAGTCTTCTATGTTAAAGATAGCTCAAGGACACAGGATGGAATCTTTCATCTGGAATAAATGGAACTTTGTCCAAATGAATTCACAAGTGTGATATTTAACAGCTTCCTCAGTTCTTTAGCACTTTTCCATCATGTCAGCATTCAAATAGAGAGACAAAATTCTTTTAGCTGCAGGTTGCATCTCTGTTCAGCTGTATGCATTAGACAGGTTTTTTTACGTCAACACTAAAACTGTGAATTTACCCAAACTATTACATAAGCATGAAAACTTGGATTGATGTTTGCAAACAGTTTCAGTACTCTAGGTAGACTTCTGTTTATGCTGGGGTAAAGCTTGAGCAATATGCTGTCTCTTCCCAAAATAATAAGTTGGCTTTTTTTTATTCGAACTATAGGAACCAGCATGAAGTAAACCACAACTTTTATACATTAGATAACATTTTTCTATTTTCTCATTGATGCTAAGATCAAATGTCGTGATATCGGTGGAAACAATTTTTTGATAGGATGTGGATAGTTTTCCATACCAGCACCTGTTAGAAAACCCCTGACAAAAGCTTAGTAGGAATCGTAATATGAAATATATGTGTGGCTATAGATATATGTATTGGGCTAACTACCAACTGCAGTTAATACCATTGACTCTAGAAGTTCCTGATGCAGAGGAGCACCTAACTAGAGGCAAACAATCAACATTACCCACTCCCCAAAAATATTTATGTTGTTTCTGACTTTTATCCTGTGCATTCCAATAATAAATCTTTTTTTCATATGTGAAACAGAATTCTAATTTCAAAGGAGACAGCCCTTCCCTGGCTGCATATCAGTGATCAATCCAGAAGACACTTTACTATCTTGCATGCAGCCATGTTTCACTAGACAGAATAATTACAGCCTGAAACCTGCAGCTTTCCCAGAGTTGGGAGTGTAATTAAAACCTGTTAATTAAAAGAGAAAGTTGATATAACTACTAATTAGAAGTTATTAGTATGTTCTGTTGTGTTGGTTGTGTGCTCAATATATGCTCCCCATTATGACAGTTTGGCTGATGAAAACTGGTGAAGCTCCATTGAAGTCAATGGAAGTGTATACACTTGGCGTGACTTTTATTTCTTTGGTTTCACAAAAGGAAATTTCTCCTGTAGAGTACTGTAAAAATAGAATATGTATAGCTAGAACATTAAAGAAACCCTAAAGAAAATGCGCAATAGCTTTGATTTAACGCAGTAGAGAACGAGAGGTGATTTCTTAAAAGAAAGCCCTGGTCCATAAAGCAAGGAGGATTCTAAGTCATCTTTTTGTTCCTAGCTCTCCTAAGCTTGTTAGAAAATCCTGGTGTGTTTGTCTGGTGACACAGCTTTGATGCTGCCAATGCTGCAGAGTCTAGTGATAAATGGATGCTGTCATTTTACCTAGTGGTTTTCAGAGCAATATTTTGGAGCTGAGTCTTGTAGGAATAACTTTCAAAGGGGCACTTGGAGTTCAAGGTGACATTCTGCTTTGATGGTGTCTTTTCCCTGCTTCTAGTTAGTTTAACTGTTTGGGTGTGTTAGAGGCAAGGTGTAAAACTAATTTAGCCTGCTGTCTGCCCCTCATTCATCTTAAGAAGCAGTGGCTCTCTGGAACTGTCCCTTTCCTTTTTGCTTAGATTCAACACCTTCGTGAACTTGAAGCATTTGATTTTACGTGTCCCCACCACAGTGGAGCCCAGGAACTTTGCCCTGTTTCTTACTTGCACATCATGTAGAAAGTGATAACATCTATCCATGTTCATGGAGTATGTGCTGCAAACAAATCACACATACTGGAAAACAGTGGCTAGATATGGTTATTTCCAAGTACCTCTTTCATGTTTCTCCTCAGTTTCTTTCTCTTCCTTCTTCCTTAGAGACTGTTTCTGTCAAGTACAGCAGTAGGAATGAAGTTTTTCAGCCATGTTCAGGGAGCTTGAACATTAGTATTGGCTTATTAGAGCCTGCTCATTTTGCATCAGAGGCTTCAAATTTGGCTGTGGGCTCTAGACAGACTGGCACAGAGTTAATGTACTCTTTCAAAGTCTGCTGAGGGTCCTGATGTAAACACAATTTTGTCAGTAATAAAACATGTTCTCCCAGAATCCAGGGCTTGCTGTGTGTATTGATTTTATTTCACTTTGAAAGTCCTCTGATCAAAAGATGAACCAGATTCTACTTTTGTGTTTATTTCTTTCTACCATCCTCCTGGTGCCACACATACCCTCACCTTCCATGTAATATCATTAACTTGAATAGTGCAGTTCAATTTATAAAGATACCTTCTAGCAACCCAGAGATGCCTATTATCACACAGAAACATAAAATAGTAATGAAAAAGCCCTTTCCAGCACAATCAGGATTTATGTATTTGGTGTTAGTTTCTTTGTGGATATTTGACCAATGAAGATCTCTGACAAACTGAAGAGCTTCTTTCCTTGGCTGAACACTGTTAGAGAACCCAGGAAGCCTGGAGCAGGGTGAAGTGTGAGCACAACAGGTTGAAAGTTTTGAGGGCTTAAAGAAACCTTTGTTTCTTTATCCAAAATGCTTAGACAATTTTTATTCTCTTCTTAATAAGCATTGTGTATTATTTCTGTTGAGTATGAATAATTTCTTCAGTGTCTTGGAACACCTCAGTGCTCTCTTTCAGATCTGGACTGACTTGGCAAAATATAAGGTGGGGCTCAACATGACTTCTGTTCTTTGGCCTTCGTTTATCTCAGAGAACCGAAACTGTTGAAAAGTTGTGTAGCTGGGTGAAGAGGTAAATGGGGCAAATAGTCTTCTTTTGCAAATACCTGTAGGGTTGGCTGCATGGTAGACCTCCCATCCTAATGCTTTCTAGGAAATTCCTAAGTAATTCTAAGTAACTTTAAAGTGCTTTCTTGGGGCTCCTCCACACTGAGAACCTGATACCCTAGAAAAAGGCATGTAGTCCTTTATGCTCTTTTTATTTGAGAAGTAATGCATTTTCCTGTTGTTACTGATGGACCTAAGACTTAGCTCTGCCTCTCCTGGAGCCTTACAAACCTTTCATACTTCCTCAATGCTGCTTATATTCATAGTGATTGATAGCTAAAATCTGTTTAATTCTTGTGAAACATGTGTTTACATCGAAGGTTTCACCAGCACATTTTTTGTGAAGGATTTAATAAATTATTAAAAGGCTCTTTAAGAAGTGATTAGTCAGCCATTATAGGCTTTCCGATGCATCAATACTATGATTCACAGCAGGAGTCTTGCTAAATGTTCTGCATTGCTCCTGGAGGAGTCAGTCTCTCTCTCTTGATGGCTGTTGCACCATGTGAAGAGCAGCCTTCTAGCCCAGGAGGCTAAGGCAGATGCCGAGAGCTTTGTAGCTGACATAGGACTCAGGCTTCCCCCTGTCCTGCCCCCAACTCCTGGCCCTTTAGAAATAACTGTTTTTGAAGCAAAACATTTCCATGATCCTAACTGAAAAATGAAGGGGTTTTTCTTGTATATTGTAATATAACATAAAAGCTGAATTTTTGATACAGCATTTTCATTTTATTGAAGTTGGACAGCTTAACAGATCCAAACAAAATAATTTGGAAATTGTATAGCAGTTTGTGCTTTTTCATTCAGTTTTGAAACCCAGACATATTTTGAAATGTTAGAATTTTCTGGGGAACTGAAGGTCTGAATTTTGGTAAGTTCTAACACAGAGACCAGAGAGCATCTGTGACTCAGTGTATTGTGTGAGTGCTGCATGATTAATCCTAGAGACAACTCTGTACAAGAGTTGTAACATTTATAGCTCTGGTCAATGCTCAGGCAGCTTCTGTTTTGGGTTCCCAGGCAAATGCAGCCAGTCTTGTTTCAGCTCAATAATCACATACAGCAGTTCATCATCATCTTTAATAAAAGGAAGTTTGACAAGCTAAAAAATGGTTCATTTACAGCTTCCCTCAGAAAGTTTCTCAGTATGATTAGCAAAGGAGAGAGACAGGAAAAGACTTTATCTATTTTTGATGGGATCACCTCTTCTCCTGAGCATCTTGGGTTAAATTCACAAAAAGGAACACCACGAGGAACTTAAATAATGAATTCTCCTTTTTTATTAGTTTCAGAGAAAAATCCTCTTGCAATATTCTGTGCTCTGCACTCTAGTCTGTATGTGAAAAATCAGCAAACTAGCAGTAAGCAATCTGAAAACACAGGAAGATCTAGCTGATCTCTTGGCCCTCATGCTGTAGTGTACTTTTTGTCCTCTGGGATTGGCAGGTTGTGTGATGTGAGCAGCTCACTGACACAGGTAGTGTGAGACATGGATCCGGAGAGGTGCAGTAGTAATCTGTCCAAACAGAAAACATCTTGGAAGCTGATGTGTCATTTATGCCTGTTGTTTTGCTCGGAATCACTTCTGTTTAGACTGGAAAACCGAATAATTGGTCACCATGGAGGGTGCTGGCCTGCTACAATTACACCTTTCTTCTTTGCTGTGTTAGAAGACACAGTTAAAGAATTAATCATTTAGTACAAAAGGTAGGCTTCCCCACCATGGCCTCTCAGGGGCCTACTTGTGTTTACAGTGCTAAATGTTAACAGATCCAAAGATATCAGGTGTTTACCTCGCTGGTTGTTTCTTAGTACTGAGATAAGAGAAGGTCAGTTGAGTCAGACGTGTTCAATGCATTGCAAAAAGGCCTGTGGTGGAAGGATTATGAGCAGGACAGGAAACCTGCTGGATTTTTAATTGTAAGAATAAGGTGGTTGTATCTGTAACCCACATGTCTGCAAGTGCTCTCTGCAATCACAGTTTATTTCTGGGATTTTGCCCAAGGTTTTGATGCAATATACTGAGGGAATAAAAATGGGCAACAGAAAACAACTCAGAAAAGTCCAGACTAAAGAAATAATAAGAAATGAGATTCTATAGCAACTTTAATTCTTGTACAAATAAGTTAATCAAACCCAGACCACAAACAACCTAATGAGTTTAAGAAAATAAGGAGACACACTATCAGATGTTACAGGTCTTAAGGAGAACAATCTTCCATCTTTATATCAACCTGACCTTGTTTCAGGAGGTTTTGAAAAACAGCCAGCTTCTCAAAATCATGCTGTCTTATTCTTGTATATTTCTACATTTAAAAACTACGTTTTCTTAATAAGCTCATGAACTTTCAAGAACTACTCAGTAAGGCACCGCAGCCCAAAATTAGGAACAAAATTATAATGCTGGGTAAAAAGCTGGCCTTGATGCAGAAATCATAGCTGTTTTCTTGGGCATGCATCAAGGGAAAAGGTGGTTCGGCCAGGATTTGCTTTGGGTTTTCCTAAAACACCAGCCCTCTGGCAATCTTAGGCCCTCTTGAGGACAGAATGCAAACCCTCACACAATGCCAGACCGACATTCCTTGAAGAGGCTTTGCTTTACTCAATTGGGAAATCAGTTGGCCACCCACTAGTGGCTTCTGATGTTGCCCACTTTCTGACAGTGTAGAGAGCCTGGTTTGCTGCTTTTCTGTACTCCAAGGTAGAGGAAATGAGTAGTAGATAATGGGCCACACTTTTTCCTACAGGTTCAACCACAAAAAGGCAGCAACATGCTCTAATTGTAAAGGATACAGAGGCCACTGCTAGTGAGTTATTTCAGCCAGTCCTCAAGTTATGATGATTTCTAAGCATCCCAGAAATAAGTGACATGTTCGTTTTGAGAGGGAGGAAGGTCCCACAGTATAACAATCATCCAAAAATGCAGGGAAAAATAACAATGTGTTATCATCCTGTGCCTAAAATGTAAGCAGTATGCAGACCTTGGTAACAGTGACCCACAAGACTGAATAAACCAGCCCATCAAAAAGCTCTGTGCTATGTTGTGAATTGAAAAAATGCTCAGCTTCTTGTTCTCTCTGGCTCCTGGCTGGCTTGCTTATAATACCAGAATTATAACCCTGTTTTGTTTGATTCTGCAGAAGGTGGAACAGGAGAGATGACAGGAGGAGGCAGGGAGCTGTTTGTTATTTATGACCATATGTCATTGTACTAGCTATGCAGAAACCAGAACAGTGGCTTTAGAAGGAAACTTGCTGAAAAGAACTTAAATTGATTTAATTAATTCCTCCCTCCCTCTCTTTTATCTCCATCTGGAAAGAGCTGGCCCATGTGGCTTTTGTATGCTTCTTTGAAGGATCAGGTGCCAAACCGTAGTAATTAAAATGGAGAGTGAGGAGGAGGCAGCAAGACAAAAAGCCTTTTTTTTCTTTGCATGCACCTCTGATACAGTGTTACAAAAATAATTTGCTCACAATTTTTTCCCAATTATTCAAAGCTTCAAAATCCCCTTAAAAGTAACTCCTCACAGGGGAACAACCACAACAACAAAAAGGACAACAGAATTTCACACATTAGTTACCTTCTTGGAACTTGCACATCACTTCAGAGCCTATTCTCATTATAGCCAGCTTTAAGATGACCTGACTTCAAGACTGTGTACATTTAGAGTTTCTGAGGGGTGAGTCGTCATAACTCTGAGTTGTTCATATCTGTAACTAGCACAGCCCTGCTGTGTTCTAGAGATACAGAGAGAACTATTACTGAAAAGGTAATCTCGAGAAGAAGTATTTCAGGTAGATACTAATCAATATGAAATAAGTGAGGAGAATTTGTACCACTGTTTGTCAAGTAATTTGGAAGAGACCAAGATTTGTTTCTGGAAGAGAAATTCAGGCTGAACTGATATGGAATAAATCAAACAAGTGTCAGAGCACTTATCTGTACTCCACAATTACTTTTAGAATGACTGTGGTATGTCGCATTGTTGATAGGATTTATGGAGACTGAAAAATGGTCACCACTGTTGATCTTGAAGGGAGAAGGAAGAAAAGCCTAGATATGTAAAACATTAATAATATATAAATATATCCTTTTCCACTCAGTCCCAACATAGCTAGTTTTGCAGTTTTATGTGTGGGAGCCATTTCAAACTGTTAACATCAGTCTGACTTAAATCCCTTTGCTACACAATGCAGCTAAAGCAAGCTAAATCAAGCCATTCTATTAAGAATTTCTTATCCTAGTAAGTAACAGCCAGCTGAGAATGTGAGAAGGCAGAAAAGGCAGTTCAGTCTCCAACCATGCTGATTTGCGATCCACCATGCAGGAGTTGTAATGCAATAGTGCTATATGCAGGCAGGGCATTTGTCCTCCACACAGAGAGTGGTTGCTGTTTGCACAGTCTATGCAAACACTCAAATTTATTTAAGGGAGTAAGGATACTTTGATTATAAAGTGAGAGTAAGACTAGACATAGCGTCTTTGAGTTGAAAGCACATTCACAAGTAACTTAAACATCCCCAAATATTTTTCCCACTCTGTATGCCCTTTCCTGAAAGATAAAGTTTACGAGAAGGGTTCTTCAGATGCTAAATAGATTGTAATACTTAAATTCACATTCATGTGAAATTTGTCACAGCTGAGACACCATAATTAGCTATTTGGAAAACACAATCAAGTCATGTTTACAGTGCTTTTAGTAGCACTCTGCTGTGAGTTACAAGATGCTTACAGACAGCTTTTCTCTCCTCCAAGTTGTGTCCTTTTTTTCCTATTTAATAAACGGTGATTTGTGTCTCCAGCCAGCAGAGCTTAGTGTAATGTCGCAGCTACTGTAACAGCATCATTTTGTTTTATCTTGATGAGAAAATATCCTTTGCAACCGATAGCAGCGATGTTCACAAAGACAGATGAGACACAAAGGGAGCAGAGGTGGAGGGCAGAACTCCTGAGTGCTGAATCCATTCCTGGTGCTGTTTCACTCTAGGACTACAGGCACGCCTCATTGCTCACGAAGGGCAAGTGCTATTATTCAATGTATTAAGTAGTTAAGTGGCTTTGCAGGCTTAAAGTTGTTACTTGGGCGAGTAGCAGGAGAGGCAGAATGTCACCTTGCCTTCCTCCTGGAGATGAAGGTGTATCTGTAGAAGCTGATGTTGGGAGGATGTTGGGTATTCACTGAGATGGTATGGGTGAAGTTTTTCCTAGTTAGACTCTACAGAAGCAGCAAATATGTCTGGAGGCTACAGTAAATGACCCCTCTTGATGTCTGACAAAAAATTAAACAGGATGATGAAAGCTCCAAGGAGATTTAGATGGGAGTAAGGTTACGACAGAGTTGTGAAAATGTCCTTGGAGGTAAAAATATGCATATGTATTTCATAACTTTTGTCAACTGAACACTGAACACTGCTGTGTGTGCCAACAGCTCCCCGCCACCTCATCATAACAAGTGTCTCAGGATTTTGACCTGTTCCAGTCACAAGGTCAAAGGCAAGGGAGAAGTAGCAAAAGATCTGAAAAAAGGATGTTTCCAGAAGAGATTCAAATGAAGTTGTCCCGTTTTTTTTTTATTTATAGCACTCCCTGACTTCTTTAAACAAGAGGGTTTCGTTTTGTAACCAGGAATCTGTAAGTACTTTTTTGTCTGATGTCTCACTACATCTGACTGTCTTAAAGATGTATACTGACTTGGATGGCTGCCTGAAATGAACCACATGTAACATGACAAAGTCACAGGAACAGTGGTCAGTGTGCCAGTCACATACAGATATGAATCTCCTGGAAAGACAGATAACCTCTTTATAACATAGGTTATTGCTGGGGCAGGGCTAAGGCTGCTACCAGTGTTGACCTGTTTTTCACTGCTCAAGCAGACAGTAAGAGGGCTAGAGTAGCACAGAGCTTGATGAGTCAAAGAACCTAGATATGTACCCATGTAAGAAGAGCTCATCAAATCAAGGTCTAAAAACCCAATAAAAATAACAACACACTCAAAAACCTATAGGCCATTGAGCATAGTAGGAGAGCAGATTACTGAAGAACTGTTCATCTGCAAATGTGTGCACTGTGTGCATTTGGCAGTAAGTGAGAGAGAAATTGCTTCTCCTTATGCTACACCCCATCCACTGTACTTTTTGCAGCTCAGCACCTGCTAAGAATGCAGTTGGTTTAGCAAGAAATAGTTGTGATGCACAGGAGATAAAAAAACTCAGACATTCCCCATGATGTGTGGTAGAGATGGATGGAAGACTATGGATGATATACTCTTGCTTTCTCTGTCTCCTAAATCTACCAAGCTGAGCACTCATTTTGAGATAAGTCAGTGATTTGTACAGAAGCTTAAACACATGGGGATGCCCAGCCCTGCTAAGTGACAGGTGGCTGTTGAAATCCCAGAACTTGCCTTTGCAAGGCGGCTGCGTGGCGCAATCTGACAACTTCATCAAATAGCAATTTGAAATGTCGCTGGAAGAGATGTTGTCCTTTGCTTTACTTGCTTTCTACATAGTAAACACTTGCCAGCTGTAAATGGAAAATTTCCAGTGTCTGTAATTCACTGTCTTAAAAGCGCTCTCTCTACTTGGTGTTGTCGACTCTATCTAGAGAGGTGTGACATGCTAGGAACAGCTGACTATCAAATGGCAGTCAAAAGACTTGCACGTGTGAAATAGCTTTGAAGTGACTTACACGAGGCCAGGAGTCTGTCACGTTCAGTCTTGAGTTGTTATTAGTTGATGTACCCTGTACAATTACTGTCTTTCACCTGCAGTTACAAAACTCATAAACTTAAGAAAAAACCTTTTTTTCTATTTATTGAGAATTTTTTTCATAGAAGTTTCTGATTATAGAGTATTCATTGATTTCCAAGTTTTTTCTTGTCAAAGAAACCTTCTGCTGCCCAGGCTTTTCTGGATTCTCTTTTAAACTTACCTGAAAAGAAAGATACTTCTTTCTTGAAGACTACAGATGCCACCATATTTTTTACTGTAAGGCAAGTGAAGCACTTCTCACTCTGAGCTACCTGCTCTGCTGGATGTTACTGTCACTGCAAAAAGCACAGCTGAATGGGACATGTATCTGCTCTTGACACACTGCAGTTTACAGTGCAGCATATGAACATCAATGGCTGCACATTTGGGGTTGCGTTAATACACCAGGACTCAAAGAGCTGTGGCCCCTCTTCTATTCAGCGGAGGGACAACAGCAAAGAGAATGACTGCTGCTGCCATTTAATAAATGTGCTGGCAGGCATTAAGCAATGAGGTTTCCATGTTTCCCAGCAGCTGAACTCTCCATTGTCCAGCCAGCAGACAGACCAGTATGTTACAAGTCTTCCTATAGTGCCACATCCTGTAGTGTAGTGATCAGCACGTGAGGAATGTTGTTCATTATTTGAATCTACAGCTCATAGTTAGGTTGCTAACAAGTATTTCTGAAAGCAAAATATATCCTCATGGATGAAGATTAACCTTCTTTTCAGAAATAACTGAAGCACCTTGGCTAATATTAAAAACAACAATAATAAACGAAACCAGCAAATCTGCCCAAGACAAATGCTAGACACAGAAAATATTCTAGATAGTAAATTTCTAGCTAAGCCCACATGGAGAGAAGAGGCTGTGGTACTAGAAAGCATCAGATGATTTTACTGATTGACAATGTGACCCTAATTGGTCATCAGAGTCATAGCAATATTATTATGCCTGGTTCAGGAGCAAGTCCTCCGAGAGACCGTGTGTCCCCTGCAACAGCAGATACTGCTAGGTGAGAGTTTGTTCCTGCCCCTGCAGGGCGGAATTGACTACCTCAGGCTCCTGCCTAGAAGAGTGGGGATGCAAAAACAGGAGTTTTTTTCTGTGTTCCTAAGTAGTGAGTAATATCTCAGCAGACAGGAAGCAGAACTGATTTCTTTTAGTAAAAGAAGTTGAATCTTGTATTGTCCTACTAATAACAACAATATCTGTAGATTGTTTGTTTGTTTGTTTGTTTCATAATTTAGTCAGCCTTCTTTCCTCTCTCCTACACCTCTATTTCTGCTCTCTGGAGAGGCATCCTAATTGCAGATTCACAAACCAGTGAGTTTCATGGGTCAAGAGATCTTTAGCCTCTTTGGGGTTACATAGTATTAATAATCCACTTTGTTGTTCCAGTCCAGTGAAGCAGTGACCTTGTGAAGGAAAAAAATGTTTCCACACACAAAAATCCCTGCACATTAGCCTTTTTAGTACATTTGTGATATTTTTTAGCATTTAAATCCATTAAGATTACAGTTCAGGAGCGCAAAGAAGCATAGCGAGGTGTAATACTTGCTAGTAAATTGTCTGGCTTTTGACCCGTAAAATTCAGATTGTTAAATATAAGGATAGAGATAGATTTAAAACAGGATCTCTGTATAAAGGAACCTGTCAAGATACTTTCCCATCATCTGCAAGATATCTCCCCTCAGGCTGTTCTTTACATAACAAGACCCTAAGGAGCTTGAAATTAAAATCTGTTTTGGCTTTGCTTGTAGTTTGTTTTTTTTTAACGGTTACTTGTCTCTTAAATGCAGACAATTTGTTTATTGTAGGGTAGCACAGAAAACATCACTCTTATTTCAGTGTGAGGTCTGGTGAGGGAAATCTGAAGAATATGCTTGAAAGGAGAAACTGGAGAAATAAAGAATGTGAAATCCTGTTTGTTTGCTGGAAAATAGAAAAAACAAGATTTCATACCTAACATGAATTCTGATTTGTTTAAGTATGCAAACACATAGGCAAATTCGTAAAAATATTTCTTTCTGGTAATGCTGAAATTAATTATACATACACTGCCTGTATGCATTGTGTGTGCCTGTACAGGTTGTGTGCTTGTGCTCACATAAAGTAGTCTAAATAATAGAACCTGAGAAAGCTGGAACAAAATGTCCTCTTCGGTCATTGAAAATTCTCTGTTACCTTCACTAAAATTGGCAGGCTCCCTCCCAAACTCCTGTGCTGCAGTCAGACCACATTACCTGTTGGGGGGGGAGGGAATCAAGCTGACTAATTTTGAATGTAGTTTTAAGGAGCTATACGAAAAAGCTTATGTAACTCAGACATCATCAACGTTGCTTCGAAGATTATGATGCTGTTTTCAAAATAAATTTTGGTTTGTGCTTTTGTACATGCATCATAATTTCATAAACGAAGTTATTAATTTAAATCTTGCCCAGAGCATACAGATAATGGTAACTGAAATGGTGGAAGAGCTTTAATTTGGTTGGTGGCAAAGGAGAAAGGAAGTTCAGGCTGGATCATGGCAAGCTTACACATCTATCAGGCAAAGGATGCAGGAATCTTAAGGGTCACTGTATTGACTTATTTGATTGAAAGAGAAAACAAATGGGGTATCAGCTTTAAAATCACTTGTTTGGAGCATCTGCAAGCATTGCAAGATGGTATTTCCATCTTACAGTGACTCCTGAAATGAGTAGGGACAATTGAATTTTAATAGATAAGTGACAGCAGCTGCTTTTCCTGTGTGCAGTGATTTATTCAGTTTCTCAAATCAATTTATCACTTGATGATTTAAAATATTGAATAGAAATCAGGTGTCTTGGACTATTCCCTGTGGGCACTGATATTTAGCTTAAACATCAGCAAAAATGGTCAACACTGGTTCGTGTTACAATTTTGACCTTAAGAGAACAGAGGCAGTGAGAGCCATCTCCTGCAAGTACAGCGGAGGGGTGGGGGGAGCTCTGGCTTGCCTGATTTTGTCAGAGGAACCCCAGGCAGGAATTCAGTCTTGTCGTCTGCACAGCTCTCAGCAGCTTGTTGCATAACATCAGTCTCAAACATCACCTTAATTTTAGCAAGTCTCCTCCAAGCCCACTGAACGTGAAATCTCCTACCAGCGATCGGATAGGCATCTTTTATGTGCAAATGGAAACGGGAATTATGGGAACTGCACTTTTTCAACACCCATGAAAAGGAACCACGTCCTTCATTAGCTTACGTTAGAAGTATCTTGCTAGCCCAAATATTCTATTTCAGCAACAAAGTGGGGGGTTTGAGTTATTTTTGCATTTTTATTGATGTCTGTAATTATTTTTTCCTTTTTGCCCATGCTTTCACCAATGGCCTCAGCATGGTCATTGTTGCCTGCAGGTCAGGTTCCAAATAAGACAGCTGTTCTGATTTGGACACAGGGTGGATGGTGTCTGCCTGGCAACTGGAGTTGCACAAAAGCTGTCTGCATGGCTCTGATACTTTTGTTTCTTCCCTCATTTTAGTAGCCATCACTTCCAGGGCAATGAACACTGCAAGACTAGGTAGCACATAATGCACATATACACAAGTAATGGAACCTCAGCAAAGGTGAATGTTTTCATTTCCTGCACAGTGGGATCTTGTTTTATAGTTACATGCATTCTTGTAAGCTCAAACACACGCATATTGCTATGTTTCATTATGTATGTGGAAATATTCTCCAGGTACAAGTGATCAGTATAGAGTTTGCTTTAGTTAAGTACAGTGTTGGAGCCAGCACAGAGAGCAGAAGGACATAAACTGACTTATTGAATAGAAGACCTTTATACACATTGACTATCACTTTGTTTCTATTTTTCTCTGTTAAAGAAAATTAGCAGTTGTTTTTGTTGGCAAAACCCATGTCTAAATTATTGGAGACGTCACTCCTTCCCCAATATCAGCATCTCACCTGATGCCAGCTCCTTCACTCACCAGGAACAGAAATCTTGATGGGTTTGGGAAACCCCTTGGTACAAAACATCGAGGCTGTTGAATCAGCAGCGCCTTGATACTTTTAAACGTTCTTGTTCTTACTGTATGGACACTGTCCAGACTGTATAAAGCAGAAAATCTAAAGTCAAGTGTGAGCTGAGTGTATAGTCTAGAGGCACCAACAAGACCTTGTATTTAGAAAAATGTCCTAGAGAGCCGACTTCATTTCCTGCCAGGTGACAGGCATCCTGAAGGTATGCACATAGGTTACAGGCATTGGTGAATCTGCTCCGCTCTGCCTCTGTATCTGGCCCTGGAAATTTCCAGCCTTACTTTGCTCTTTGACTTCAGTGGGACCTTTTGGTTTCCTTCGTTTTGAGAGGTCCCTCGCTGTACTTTAACATTCTGTTTTATACTACTTGGAAATGCAGGGAAAGTCGCATCTCCATGGTTTTCATATCCTCTCCCTCCCCTTGAGAGAAAAGGGGGAGGGGAAATGGTGTAACTTAGAAAAAGAAACTGAGAGCCCTTTAGCAAGGTGAAGCATTGCATCAGCAGAGCTGGGCTGTCTCCCTTTATGACTACGTAGACAGCCTTAATTCATGGACTTGCAACTATCACTGCTACTTCAGTAACCTTGCTGCCTTACCAGGGAGCTTCTCCTGTCTGCAGTACCAAGGAGCACACACCTTAGCTCAGAGTGGTGGCTCTCCTTCTTGCTTGTGACCCAACTTTGAACCTCCAGAGGGGAATGACAGGAGCTCTACCAATGCATCCACCTGCGTGGGGGCTGCTCCCCTTGTGGATGGGCACCAGTGCTGATTTGTCTATAAGCGCCAGGCAAAGGAATGTCTGCAGATGTAAAAGTGGAATTGCTGGATTGGAAGGACAAATGAGGATTCAAGGCTTGGATATATATAAAAAAAATGTAAAACCAGAGAGAAAGTATGTAAAAGGAAATTACCATGGCTGTTATCAAAAACGTCTTGTGGCTGTTCACACAACACCTTTCATCCTGTCAGTTCAGTTCTCCTTCCTTGTGGAGATTTGCCTCTTACACACCCTTGAAAGCATTTTAGTTACTTTTTTTCTTTAGCCTGCATAGACTAGAAGGGTTGCCTGGCTTTGCTCATAGTTGCTGCCAGATGCCTAGTTAACTTAGGAGTGAAACATACACTCAGGGAAAAACTACCTGCCAAGAATACTTACCTAAGGACCTGGCCTCTGCTAATTACTTGCTTGTGCAAACAAGACTTCTGTGTGCCAGATACAGTGCTGAGGAGTGCAAAACCTGAAACAAACACATATACATGCAATAAGATGTTTTGTGGGGGACATGGACTACAGCAAATGGCATGTCCAAGGGCCCTGCCAAGGGCCTTCACCCTTGAGGGCGTGATTACTTCCTTCCAGTGCAACTGGGTGCTAATTACAGCTTTACAGCAGCTACGGGGACCAGGGAAAGCAGGGTCTTGTAGCTTTGCTTCTTGAGAGGGAATCTTTGCTCTGGATAAAGGGATTTCCTGTCAGGAAGAAGGAAGAATATAGGTTTCCCTGAAGTCATGAGGTCTCTGGCAAGCCAGAAGGCATTGTATCGCTTTATTAGAGAAGGGGAATAGAAAAGCAGCATGAGATAGATATGACTAATAACAACGGGAAGCCTCAGGCCTGTTTGGTTTTGTTTGGCTTTTTAAAATTTTTTAAATTTTTTTTATTTTTATTTTTGGTAGTTTGACTCTCTCTGTGAAGGTTAGCTAGGGAAAAACCTCTTCTCCAACAGAAAGCTTTCCAGACAAAAATATTGCAGCCGTGCCTTCTGGCTGCTCTGCCTCTGAAGGCTGCAGGGCTGATTGTTCAGTTGAGCATCTTTGTGGAAAACAGAGGCAATTCTTCTTCTCTTCCTAGAATTTAGGACTTAAACAGCTGTAGAGTCTCTTCTATATAGGAAAGTAGCACATGTGTAGGCTATTCTTTTTATTTCAATTTAAAGATAAGACTTATTTTTCTGCCTCTCCTCTAATTCCTCACTGTATTGTAAGCCTTGAATGAAAAGGTTAGGAAGAAGAGAGTGATCTAATACAGGATCTTGGAAGCCAATGGTTAGAGGAATTACAGTGTTTGGGACAGAAAGTTTGGTGGGAGACTGAGAAAATCGAGCTGGGAACGCAAAACAGCGCTCCAACTGTAGGAGCTTTGCAGTGCATTAGCATGAGTGTAGCAAAATAAGTTGATGTCTGTGGCAGCTGGGCTACCTCTACCTGTCTGTATGAGCGTGTAACAGGCTAGTTCGTGCGTTTAGACTTTTGGTTGGGAGGTAAGTTAAATCCTGTGGATGCTGCTACCTTCACAGCTGTACAGGAGAACAGGTCAGGTAGTTGCTGGTTGGCGCTTACCCATAAAAAAATGGGTTTTTATTTCCAAGGGCAAAGGAAACACGAGCTTTCTCAAACTGGCTTGTTAATGTGCTCCTTTCTGCTCACTGTGTGCTGAAAGACTAATTCTCTCTGCATGCCTACTTAGTATTTCATCTCTTTTGCAGAAGTTTTAGGGACCTTTTTGTGAATTGGTGTCAATACTTTTGTGCCAGTCACTGTTGAGAGCAAGAGCTCCTGGGAACAAGTCTTGTTAAAGTGCAGTCCTGGCTTTTGCAGATAGGCTGCCTGATAGAATGCTGTTTCTTGGTGATTTCTCATTCCACTGAGGTAGCAAAACAAACAATGGAAATAATTTATGCTTGACTCTGATCCACAGCTCTTCTCAGTCCTTGGCATAGATGCATTAGAAAGCAAGTTGTCCTGGCTGAATTCTCAGTGAAAAGGAGCTGAGTACTTCATTTTATTTCCCATCAGTGTATATCACAAAACCAGTCTAGCATTAGTTGCCCAGCAATTGTTGCAGCAAAGCTTCTCTGACTGCAGGGATGAGGTGGAGACAGTGGTGTCAAAAAGCAAGTTTGCAATGCCTGTAATTTCATCCAAAGCCTAATTAGGTTTAGAGGACCTTTTCATTTGGATCAGGCTTTGGACCTGACCCAAGAAGAGCAGCCTGAGGCAAGGATGGTCAGAAAACATAGATTCAGAGAGCTGGAGGAGCACAGTCCTGCTCTTGTTGGTGCTACCTTTGACTGCGAGAATCGTGAGAAACCCCAGCTTGCATGAACATTAAAGACTTTCTCAAACTCTACACTGAGTTTAATATGTAATCTCTAGTGAATTTGTTTTCCATTGCTACCTTTAGGAGGAGAAACAAGCAAGAAAAAGCTATTCATGGGAAAGCATGAATGCTATAATATGCCATGGGAAATCCTCTATCTGTTTCTGCCTGCCTGCCTGCTCCTTTTTTTCAAGAACCTTTTCCCTCTCTCCCTACAGATAGAAGAAGCAAGGAGAAGGACTTTAAAGAAGGATCAGAGTTCTCAAACTTTAATTGCTCTAAAAGCAGAAGTTTAAAAAGGCTCCAAGGATATTATTTTAATACGGTAAATTTGTTCTCTGTATATACAAAATGGTTTATTAAAATCCTAGCAATTCCCTTGCTCTGTGTAAGAGGAAATCACCTCTCAGTCAATCTGCAGAAATCTGATTCAACAGCAGCACTCTCATTTTTTGTAATTTCCCTTTGATTTACTTCCTGGTGCCTGTCATAAATCACATAATCCAAGTTACGTGCTCCATCTTTCCACTTCCCAGAACTTTTGGTATTTCTCTTGAGTCTTTTTTTCTTCCTTTTCCACTTTGTGTATGTGTTTTGATCAGTGAACTCAAAATTAATCTACTTTCCCACTGTCTTTCCTGTTTCAGACATTAGTATCCCTGTCCTCCATGTTTTTCCTCCCCTCAGAAGTCCAGAGGGACATAAATGTTTTATTCTACAGTGTGCATACTTTCCCCTGCTTATTTACATTTTCCTGAAATCCATGTGATTTCTTTCGCTAAGAAGTTAAAATATCCACAAAGAAATCAGCAATCCTAAAACTTGTTCTTTTGTAAATGAGGATGATGAGAATGAAAGCAAACAATTGATGCTTTACAGTTTCTCTAATAGTTTCTAGCGGGGGCAGGGGAAGGTCCCTGGACCTGAAACTCCAAATTCGGGGTTGTCTTTACTGATCAAACAGCTACTTAGTTTTTAATGAATTGACTAGGTAAAAAGTGTGCTGTGATCACTGAAAGAAGGCATCTGACTCTGTCTCCAGGTTAGTAACATGAAAGATTGTAAATAAAGACAAAAGGGCTAAAGCCAAAGCCATTAAGGTTACTATAATCAGATATCTGACCCACCTGCAAAATTACCTTTAAATGTTGCTTTATCTGTACAGTTGTGGAAAAATCTCCCTTGTTTAACAAGAAACAGACAAAAACCAGTGGGGGATTCTGGAAGAAATAGCAAGATAAAAGATTAGTCATAGAGAATGATAACCCTTTCTCTTTGCTTTTAAACTATCTTCTAGAGTTCTTTATCAGAAATACAAGCTTACATAAAAATAATGACTCTCCATTGAATTTTAGAAGGATATTTCACCCTGTAAAACTAGCTGAAAACAAATCTATTCTGCAGTGCCTTCTAGTGAGGTCAAGAAATGCACTCGACTTCCAAGTTTCTCTTATTTACTCTGTTATACTTGTAGATACACATGGCTGTTGTATCTATCATACATGACCTTATTCGATGTGCTTTCTGAGTACTTAATTCTATACAGCTTTTAGCCTCTTGCAGAGGCTAAAGGGGCATCTTGAATAATTCCCAAGTAATTTTCCCAACGCCTGTTTCAGCGTACTGTTGCACATGGTATTCCTCAGCTGTGAGGGCTGATAAGAGGCTCCGGCCCCTTTTGCAGGAAAACCTCCTTCGGTCCATGGCCTGTTTTACAGAGTGCATAGCGTGGTTTGTAGGACCACACTGTAAGGCTCTTCAGTGAACTGATGCAGGCTGGTTGCTTTCCCCAGAGATCAGGGTTAGACTGTGGCTACACAAACTCATTGACAGAGCTGCAGAGGTGGAGGACGATTGTGGAAGTGTCTGGGGGTGCTCAGGGGAGGGTGGAAAACCTTAAACTACATTTTTCTGTGAGAAAGTCCCTGACTTGCAGCCATCTTGGAAACTCATAGGTTACTAGCTCTGGTTTCTTCCTGTTTTCTGTCAGAATTGTTGTGCATAGTTCATATTGTTATATTTAGGCAAATGAAGAGCTTGGGAAGTTTCTCTGAGAGATGTTTACAGTTCTGTTTTAAAAATACAGCAAGGATACAATATTTAAGGAGATGCAAATGGCACCTTAAATTCTCTAGGGATGTTTTGACCCAAGGAGCAAACCTGTTTTCCCCTCAATTGACTCAGTAATGAAAGGATGGAATCCTGAAAACATTTATTAGCTGCTAGGTGAACTGGAGAGAGACAAGTACGCTGGTGTGGTCTCAAGTCTTTATCAATTAGTAAATTGATGTCAGAGAGACACCAAACAATATGAATTCTGTACCAGCAGCAATGCAGTTCATGTTGACTGCCTGGCTTTCTGCAACTTAAGCAAATTCTCGACATGTTAGCTTGGCAAGAGGTAATATTTTAAAAAGCCATTACTGTTAAATCGATGCTATTGAAAGAAGATTGGTCTTCCCAAAAGTGTTAGTAACTCATCAAAGCACATTACAAGGTGGCTGGTTTAAGAGGCGTTTGAATGTAAAATTAAAGTTTGATTCCACAGCTATAGTACAATGTTTGTATTTGTCAGAGATTAATTGCAAACAACATTTAGCTTGCTTACAGTGCTGCTAACAGCAGTTTCAAGCCGGCATACTCAGGCAGGCAAGGTGAATGAGAAGATAAATCTGCAAAGCTTGCAGCTTGGTCAAGTAGTGTGGCTCTGCCTTTTGTCCTTTTTCCTGTTTTGTGAAGTGTCAGTCAGAAAGCGTAACAGTTTTCTACATGCTCAGTCCTCTTACGTTGTTGGGCCATCCCAAAAGTTGAATGCTGGCACCAGCACAAATCATTTCAGTGCTGACAGGACCTGTCAGATAATATATACAAATAATGGTGAAAGACAGCATGTCTCCAAATCCAAGCTGAAATCATGTCGTTATTTTGTTAAGTATTTTCCTTCCACTTGAATTTGAGGTACCCACTGCCCTTCTGTGACCTTACAAGATATGTGTCTGGGAAGATTTCCAGCAAAATTTTCACAGCCGAGTGTTCTTGCAGCTGAGGAGTCTGACTTTTACAGTAAGCTCGATATAAAGCACTATTCATTATTCACTATTTCATGCACACATCTTGCTTTTCACGTCGACTTCACTGTATGCCTTTCCATAGGCTCATTCCATGGCTGCTGGGGCAGCATGCCTATGTAGGAGCCTGCAGGCCTGCTGGCTCCACTTGCAGAAACAGCTTGCATTTCACCAGTTGCACAGTCCCTTTTAGCAATTGTGTGTCAGCCTGAGCAGGTTTCTGGCCACCACACACCCAGTGGGCATGCTACTCACTCTCATTTGTTTATTCATTTATCTACCAGGGTAATCCCGAGATTATGGTACATGAGAACATATGTCGAGCACTGCTGTATAGAAACTGGATGTACTTATGGAATAAACTTATCTCAGAGAAATGCCAACGCAAGACCATTAATCATTCATTCAGGATGCAAACCTTGGATCTAGGCATTTTTTACTATTCCCTGGAAGAGACAGATGCAAACCATTTATGCCAGAGATTAGTGTACTCTGTGTCCTATGTCCTTATTTTCTTCCCTGTGGTTTCCCAGCTCTGATATTCACTGCAGAGTAAGTAGAATATAGAGTTAAATGCACTATCATTCTCAGCCTATTGAACATCACGTCTGTAGTTCATTACCATCCAAATGCCTTTAAGCTGATTATCTCCTTGGTCACACTGCCCCAGAGTTTACAGGATGAAACTACCAAAAGTTCAGAAATAATGGGTTGTGTTATTGCTGAAGGGAATCTGGGATTAGTGGAGGTTTGCACATGTACTGTATTGAGGAAATAAAAAATGCGAAGGATTTTTCTCTTTATTATTGAAGTGTATTCACATTTAGAAATAATAATAATTAGACAAACTTTGCTGGAGAACCTGAGGCAGTTTACTCATAGTCTTCATATGTTTCGCAGAGCTTTGTTTTTAGGTAGGTAATTAATGAATTCTAGTAATTGCTGGGCTGATCTCTTTTAAGGAGTTAGTGTGAACTGGAGTGAGGAAAGAAAAAGGATTCTTGCTGACATTTCTCTCTCAGATTCCCAGCCATGCCAGGCTGGTGTTGGAACGAGGATGGACTCACAAAGGAGAAAACAGAATAGCATGGCTGTGTTTTGGTTAGCAAATATATCAATCTCTGTTGATTGAAGCATAAATGAAATGTAACTTATTTCATTGAGAGAAGTGCTCTACGTTTTCAGTAGTGGACTAAAAGGAGGTACTGCAGTGGGAGAGTGAAGTGCTTAATATGAATGTTTGAGCTTAGGATAGCTGGGTGTTGAGCCTCAGAAATGTCTTAGTAGATCTGTATGAGAGAATTTCTTATGCCTGTTCTTTCCTGGTAGGGGCATCACTAGAAGTTACTCAGTGGAAAAAAAAGAAAAAGATAACTGAATGGTGCAAAGAGATAAAGGTTACTATATCTGCTCAAAAAAAAAGGTGGTCAGGGTCACAAACAAAACCTTTGCCAGAGCCATTTGCATTGTCAGCTCTTTTCATGAAAATGCCTGACTGCAAAACTTGGGGGCAAGCCAGGCTGGCAGCTCTGGATTTACCTTCACAAGGGAGGGTGAGCCTGGCAAAAATCAAGCTATTAAAGTGTCCAGATCTCTTCCTCCATTGAAAATGAGATTCTCAGTCTCCTGTAGCAGAAGTGCAGAGGAAACATCTGACATATCTGAGGTGGTAGGTGGGAAGGAACACCCACCAGTGGCTCAACTGGGGGCCACAACCTGCCCAGTTCACTGTGACAATGGTGTGCACGCAGGTGTGGTTGAAGGCTCTCTGCTTCACCTTCTGTTTGCTGACTCAAGTGCTGGCAGCTCACACAGCCAGCTTAATCTGCAACAGGAATATAACTAGGACCTGCCAGCTTAGCCTGTGAGGGGAGCGCAGCGTGGACTCTCCATCTTACTCAGCTAGATGGTTCATGCTTTGCCTGGTTGCACTGCTGGGGCACTCTGTCATTTTTCAGCTTGATGAATGAAAATATAAATGATGTATAAATTTCAGGCCTGCCAATGCCCAAGGTTATTTATGAGTTAACATTTTCCTTTATTATTAGGTAAAAGTAGTTTTAAGTTAATACATATTGAATGCATAAATCTGCCAAGCCCACTCAAATAGGGAACAGCAGTTGGAAAATTGCATTCCAATTTAGGCAAATTTCAGAGAAAATGTTTCTTTGTATCCTCATGGCCCAGGATAAACATGATTTGAAAACTCATTTCTTTTGCAGTGGTATAATGACAGAGACTCTTCTTTAAACAAAATAAACCTTTGGATATCAAAGCCTGCTGAGTGTATCAGAGAGTCGGGGATGCAGGAGAGCTGATACACCCGTGGGGACCTGGGCTGCAGTCTAGTCATTTGCTCTGAGGTAACAGTGGGAAATGAGTTGGCCACCTCGTTTTTGGATGTGCTCAGTATCTTTTGTTCATCTGAAGTCAAAGGACGCTGTGGGTTTCTACCACCTTGTGATTAGTCTCTCTTATCGCAAGAAGACATTTATCTGTTTTACAGCAACAAACAGTTTAATTATTGTCCTAGCCTGCAAGGCCTCAGGCTTCAAAACTAGAAGAGTCAAGATGATTAAAATCAGGACTGTGGGATATCACTGTAGAGAGACACCTGGAGAAAAGAGTGATGCTGGGCTGAAGTTCCTAACAAGGCTTTTATGGAAGTACAGTCTCCTTGGGTTCGCTGTCAGATCATGCTTGCAGTCCTATGGCCTGTGCAGTGTCTGGTAGCAAGCCCCACCTCCCCGAGGATAA
>NW_010165625.1:81595-82304 GCF_000695765.1 Mesitornis unicolor | reverse complement strand
GCGGTTCAGACTGTGAACATACTTGTTATTAAGGCTCTACTGCATTTTAGAGATAAATTGCCTTGAGGGTTGTTGGCTGGGAGCCTGCTGCTGCCTGGATTCATGGGGTAATGTGCAGAATGGGGCCATCTCACAGACTCCAAATTGTACAAATCCTGCCGTCCTTGGTAAGGAAACTTGAGACCAGCCTGGCAGCACCACGGCTTGGACTACATCCAGGCTTGGGCTTTCTCCTGCCCTGTCTGACTTGTAACCCTGCCCGGCTAGCCACATCCTGGCCAGATGGCTACCAGTTCTAGGGTCTCTGTCATGGCTCCTGGACTGTTGTTCTTCTCTTTACAGACACTGCAGAGGCTGGGAGGACATATCTGGCTTGGCAGCTATTGTATTTATTGGCCTGAACACTTGCCACGCCATGATGAAAAAGCTTGTCCTCACCTTTCCAGCCTGCAAGAAGAGATGGGTCCATGACAATAGGAAGAGCTTTTAATAATGACTATGTAACATGCTTAGGAAAGGGGTCCAGTGAACTCCAGTTCTGTGATCCTCATGCTGACAGAAAGCTCTCCATAGTTACCTGGTTATTGATACTGCTCTCTTCAGGAAGAGGTTGAAATATTCTGAAAAAGAGATTGCATTTCTAAAGACTCTCTGTAGCCTCTAAAAAAACATATCAAATTTTAATTTGATAGAAGGAACTCACTCTTTC